>NC_068989.1:85464959-85469211 GCF_001194135.2 Octopus bimaculoides
AGCGCGTGTGTGTGTGCATTCATTCATGTTTGAACATATGTGTATGTATACAAACACTCGCAGATGCACAAACCAGCAATAACAACAGCAGCAGTGGCAACAACATTGTCACCACCACCACCACCACCACCGTCAGCAACATCTTCATGACGTGTGCAAAAAGTGGGTGACGGAGAGGTGGTATGGAGTTTATGTGGAGAGATGATAGCAATGGGATGAGGAGGAGAGACAGCCATAACGCAGCTGTAACAACCCTACACTGTGCTCAACACTATATATACAACAGTATATATAGTGTTCAGCTGACCTGGAATATTGACCACATAACTATATGAATATTCCTCATCATCATCATCATCAACCCATGGACATTATAGTCTCAAGTCTTGTTCCCACAGCACATAAGTGACCAAGATCACAGCATTCCACCCTGAATAGGAACCTGCTCATTGCAGAGCTACTAACCTACAACTGAGTGGACAGGAGCAATGTAAAATTAGGTGTCCTGCTGAAGAACACAATGCACTTCCCAGCCCAGGAATTGAAACCACAACCTTGTGCTTTCACTACATAAATATTTCACCTGTCTAATTGAAGATAGCGACAGAGAAACTATTGATGATTTGGTTCCTAAAATATTCCTTAACCCTTTTGTTACCAACCTGGCTGAAACCATCTCTAGCTTTGTATTACAAATGTCGTTTTCATAAGTTTTGAATTAAAATCTTCCACCTAACCTGAGTCATAATTTATGTTCCTAACACAAGCTTAATGATAACTAAGTTATTTTACTAAATTCTTTGTTATATTTAAAATTAATTGAAAGAAACACAGAGCATCTCAAAATAAATACAGTAACAAAAGGGTTAATACATTTTACTTTCAATTAAATGCTCTTTTGAGAGATCACCAATAAAATTTAAGTAATTCTGTGGCACGAGTCCAGCAATCTTTCTTTGTCTTTAGTAAATGGGGCAAGTAAGTTACATCAACCCCAATACTTAACTGGTACTTTATTTTATCAACCCCGAAAGCATGAAAGGCAAAGTTGACCTCAGTAGGATTTGAACCGAGAAGGTAAAGTGTCGGAAGAATATACCACTAAGTACTTGTCTGCCACAATAATGATTCCATCAGCTCACCACTTTAAAATGTAATTAAATAATAAGGATACAATTTTAGATATACTTGAGGGAGTTTGTTTGTTTGTTTTTTATCTGGAATGGTAAATGCATAAAAACTCTGAAATTCTATCTCACAACCAACTTGAAGAAAGAAAATCTGTTAATGATTGATAAATTGATATTGACAGTATCACATATTCCTGGCAGGTAAAAAGGAAGCATTGCATTTACTCTTAACTAACAGGAGAGTGCGAATAAATGCCACAGCAAAAAATACTGAACTGCATCAAATGTTCAGAGAGAGTTAATAAGAAGAAGGTTGCAAAAATAGAAGAAAATTAAATGAACCAACATGAAGGAAATGCTATGAAGTTGCACTATAGGCACAAACTTACTATTTAATTTGTATCAAGAGCTGATATAGCAGCATGGCTGTGTGGTTAAAATGCTTGCTTTCCAAACATGTGCTCTTGGGTTCAGTCTCAACACACAGCACCTAGGGCAAATATCTTTTACTATAGCACTAGTCTGACCAAAGCCTTGTGAGAGGATTTGGTAGATGGAAACTGAAAGAAGCTCATTGTGTGTGTGCTCTTGTCTAGATATCATGTGATGGTTGTGAATAAACATCATCATGACACAAGCGAGGTTGTTCATTTCCAGTCTTCCATGAAAAACGTAGCTATGGGAAAAGAATTACCTTGCTTGGAAACAGGTGAGAGTTGGTGTCAGAAAGAGCATCCAGCCACAAAAAAATCTTATCTCAACAAATTTACAGCTAATCCATAGAAGTACGGAAAAGTGGACATTAAAGAACGGTGATGGTGGTGATGATGATGATTATTATCAGAAAGGGAATGAGGGATGGAGGAAGTGCTAATTATTTCACCTCGCCAGTATTCTTTGACTGCCATTTGAAGAAGTAATAATTCTCTTCTGGTGATTGTGTTGACAACCATTTGTCAATAATTCATAGAAACACACTTCTGTACAACAGTATAATATGCAATTTGATATTTCATATATATCCTCATAGCATATTAAAATACATTTAGTTGTAGAGTCTTGTGGGAATTTAGTGACAACAAATATGAATCACAACATACTCTTGGCGCAGTGGAATTGATGTGGTTCGCATACAATACATAAATGCATAAAATAATTTCAGAGAGACACACGCACACACACGTTTTGATATAATGTAAACTGAGACTTACAATGTATTAACTTGTTTGAATCCTGGTTGCTGACATTGAAATCAGATAAAGTATAAGTGAGAAGATAAATATTAATATACAAAGAGGGAGACTGGTTGATAGATAGAAATGTGATCAGTCGACTTGCTAGAAATAGCAACCAAATCCTCTCAATTACAGTCCACTTCATTAACCCTTTAGCATTTAAACTGCTACATCCAGTCAAAATATTCTACTCGCTTTATATTCAAACCAGCTAGATCCAACCTCTCATACTTACCCTACAACGTCATTCTAAAAACAAACAATCACATCATCGAAATAAATCCTGAAGTTATGAGACAATGCATGATTAATTCAAAATGATGTGAATAATTAAGCATTACATTTGACAGAATAATCTGGACACTAAAGGGTTGAAGAAAGGGATACAGTGGACAATTTAATTTAAAATACTTTAAGATAGGATGGTCATGGTTAGAATGTCTCTGATCATGGAACAGCTCTATTAGTGCTGAGAAACATGATCTAACAAGGGAACAGTTAGTTCAAATGCTAAACATTCCAGTCAAATCTCCAAACCACACCCTATACTACAATAAGGACATTTTGGATAGTGTGGGCTTGGACAAAAGATGGCATGATAGGGACTAGAATGCTTTTAATCATATGTCTGCTCAATCATGACTAATGTGTGACATGTCGTGTTGGTGGGCCCCAAAAGTTACTTCACCATGGCAACAGTATATATAGTGTTCAGCTGACCTAGAACACTGACCACACATCAACTATATGAATATTCCTCATCATTGTCATCATCATCAACCCCTGGACCTTATAGACTCAAGTCCAGTTCCCACAGCACATAAGTGACCAAGATCACAACCTCGTATAGCATGGCAATTCATCAGTAAAAACTGAAAGAAATCTGTCCCATACACACATACACGTGTGTCTACATGTCTGTCTATCTGTGTATGTATGTATATACTTTGTATGTTTTGCCAAAAATTGCTGAACTACAACGAGTGACATTGAAATTTCTCCCATCAACAAGTCGTCTGCTGGTTTGCACCTTGAAATACATGTTGAATAAGAGATCCCCTGCTTGAAAAACCAATAAGAACAGCTGGCTATAAAACAATGTCTCCATAATATGTTTCTCTAACCAATGCTGGCATGGTAAAACATAAATACAGTAATCCCCCGATTCTCATGGGTGTTACGTTCCAAAACACTACGCAATAGGTGAAAATCCGCGAAGTAGAAACAGTCCTGTATATTTTTTTTATTTCTATAATTTGTATATATATATTTTATTATAAATGCAAAACAATACCATGGAGGAATCAACATAAGCTTGAATAATAAACCGCAATATGGCAAGGAATTACTGTACACACACACACACACACGAGAAAGACACATTAGAGTCTCTTATACAAAACTAATAAGTTACAGGAACTTGAACCAATACCAGTTGTCAAGCAGTGGTGGGAGACAAACACAAAAGTAAAGAGACACACACACACATACGATCGTGAGGTTGTGAGTTCAATTCCTGGACCAGGCTGCATGTTGTGTTCTTGAACAAGACACTTTATTTCACGTTGCTCCAGTTCACTCAGCTTTAGAAATGGGTTGCAACATCACTGGTGCCAAGCTGTATCAGCCTTTGCCCTTCCCTTGGATAATATCAATGGCATGGAGAGGGGAGGTTGGTATGCATGGGCAACTGCTGGTCTTCCGTAAACAACCTTGCCCAGGCTTGTGCCTCAGAGGGTAACTTTCTAGGTGCAATCCCATAGTCATTCATGACCAAAGGGGGTTACCCTATATATATATATATATATATATATATATGTCAAATCGTCCAACCCATGCTAGCATGGAAAGCGGACATTAAACGACGACGACAATACGTACAGACAT
>NC_068989.1:85469531-85472287 GCF_001194135.2 Octopus bimaculoides
TATATATATATATATATATATATATATATGTCAAATCGTCCAACCCATGCTAGCATGGAAGGCGGACGTTAAACGATGATGATGATGATGATATATATATATGACAAGCTTCTTTCAATTTCTGTCTTCCAAATCCATTTATAAGATTTTGCCAGCCTGAGGCTATAGTAGAAGACACTTGCCTAAGGTGTCACACAGAGGAACTGAATCTGGAACCATGAGGTTGGGAAGCAAACTTCTCACCACACAACCATGCCTGCACCTATATACAAAAGAATTATCGATCATGGTCAACCTCGGACCAAAAAAAAAAAAAAAACAACCAGAAATGTTCCCAACCAACAATGCATCCCCCAAGGCAATGACTTAGAACCCTTCTCTGTCATTCACCTTCTCAATCTGATGTATTTCTCCAATCCCTCTTCTTCCCCTACAAAAACATACACTAAATAATCCCCGCATACAAAGAGCCCATGTTACTGCAAAAATGCTTCCTTTAAGATAGCGTGTTAGCACATGTGTGTGTATGTGTGTGTGTGTGTCATTATCATTTCCTGCCCGCATTCCATGCTTAATGCCAAGTAAATATATTATTTCAAGTCAAAAATTTCATTATAAGATACTACGGAGTTTCTTCACACTGCAATGGCCTTGAGGTAACCATTGACATATCTGGATATGTATTTGGATGTAGAAACAAGAGGAAACAAAAAAAAAAATAATAATAATAATAACTTCATCTTGAGGAATATGATTCAATGGTGAAACTCTGAGAAGTAACAAAAGCAGAACCTCATCTCTGAGGAATATAATACATGCAATAAAAGTTAAATATGTATGTAAATATATTCATATATGCAAGTGGATGTATGTAAATATATGTGTGTATGCATACACACACACATATATATATATATATATATATGTGCATGTGATTGTACATATATACACACACAAGTAAATAAACTCATATACACACACACCCTACAGAACTTGGAAAAACCCAAACAATATAAAGAAATTGTAGGAATTGTAGTTTTGCATTAGCCATACCTGGAGTGGTTCCTGTTGTCCAACAAACTAGTCACACAATACTTGAGTGAGACAGCACACGAATTAATGAAACAGGGGCTAAAATCAACATCCAAATAATTAGTGGAGAACTGACCATACGGTGGGGGGGGGGGGCAGTGCAGCTTTGGTACTGTCAGACTGTGATGATATTTGAGGTTGTAAAACTGTGGTGCTGTGTCGCTTTAGCACTTCCATCCAGTAAGGATACACTTTCAAAGTATTAACGTACGGGAATTAATAATGTCTCCTCTTCAACACTAATGCCTCCGATGACATCTTGACTTTTACAATCACCACCGCCACCACTAACATTTTTGCTTCTACCACTACCCATATGAGATAATGTGGTCCTGAATGCACTATGCCTGAAAACAGACAGGATGGTTATGGCTGGAACACCTTTGATCACAGGTCTGCTTGATCAGGGTTAACTTGGAGGCTAGTTAAATATATCCTCATCACAAACACCATCACTGCTACCACCAACATCAATCATCAACCAATCTCTGCATAGTCGCTCAATCTGTTAGGATTAGCAATCAAATCTTGTCCTAAAACAAGGAGGCATTAGAAAATGTAGTTCCAGACACTTCCTAAAATGGGATGGTCATGGCACAAGTGTCTTTGGGCTGTACCATTACTACTCACATCACCATCACCAACATCATCGCTACTAACATATAAACTGCCACTAAACATCAATATGACCATCACCATGTAAAACAATTATAACCCCTTACCATCACCACTGTGTTTGTAATGATGGTGGTAGTTTAAAGAGAGACATTTATCTATTAATTAAGAGGGGATAATTAAAAACTTATTAAGGAAAGGTCAATAGTTTCTGGAATTGGCAAAATGGAATGTCTTTGCTGTATTAAAGACTTTCCACAATCTTCTGAACTTTAGCTTCCAGAGTTCAAATCACACCAAAGTTGATATTATATTTTAGTCTATCTCTGGGCTAATGCGAGAAGAGCTGACAACGAAATGCCTCATGGTGTTTCATTATGCCTCGTTTACACATCCCTCCCCAACAAAACATACACAACATTGTGCTCGTATAAAAGATTATTATTATTATTATTATTATTAAGGTAGTGAGCTGGCAGAATTGTTAACACACTGAGTTCAAATTCTGCCAAGGTCGACTTGCTCTGTAACTTGTGAAGACAAGTCGAACAACAACAAAAATTCTTTATTCTTGAAAAACAAATAAAGGTCGGTGGCAGGAAGAGCATCCAGACATAAAATACTAAGCCATCAGATTCCTAGTAACGGAACACTCAAAATCACTGAGGTGTATGACCCTTATATTATATTACTCTCTGACACACCTTCATCTACATTGCATTCAGCCCCAACCCCAAGGACCTGCAAAGGCCATGAATACTGCTTTTCCCCCAGACCTAGCAGGTAAAATAATACTGATGATGGTGATGATGATGACAGATAATCAACATCACCGTTACAGCTACCACTACTACAATCACTAAACACTATCACTACTACACTTCTTAATACCTCAAACAAATAATGGCTACTTATTTTAACTTCTAGGCATCTATGCGTGTGTATACAATGTATGCATATGTATTTGTGGGATGTATAGCATGCACACATATACATACATACACTCACACACACACATATATACATACATATATATATATGTATATATA
>NC_068989.1:85472659-85473346 GCF_001194135.2 Octopus bimaculoides
TGGAAAGCGGACGTCAAACAATGATGATGATGATGATGATGATGATGATGATGATGATGATGATATATATATATATATATATATATAAACTTTTTTTTTCTTTGTAGTTTCAGCTCAGAGCTGTTGTTGCCAGTGCTGCATAACCTGGCTCCCCTTGCCGGTGGCACATAAAAAGCACCATCCGAACGTGGCTGATACCAGTGCCACCTCACTGGCTCCTGTGTCGATGGTACGTAAAAAGCCCCCACTACACTACATTAGGAAGGGCATCCAGCTGTAGAAACATAGCCACATCAGATTGGAGCCTGATGCAGCTCCTGGCTTGCCAGTCCCCAGTCAAACCGTTCAACCCATGCTAGCATGGAAAAACGGATGTTAAATGATGATGATGATATGTATATATGCGTCTACGATTGACTTCGGAATGGTTAGTTTTCATTGTTTTTTTCTTCTTGTTTTTGCCTTTGTGAGTTACAAGTAATGCTATCTGTTGGAGTCTCAGCTTTTTTAGCTGCTATTTCTGAACTTCGGTATATGGTGAAGCAAATATTTGCTGATCCCTTAATTATGTTTATAAATATATATGAACTTTTAAATAAGTTCTCCACCGATAATGGTGCTTACATACCGAAGGGCTTGGTAAAAATTATTAATTGTTGATTTATTAATAAATTAATAAATTGATAA
>NC_068989.1:85473888-85475738 GCF_001194135.2 Octopus bimaculoides
TTGCTCTACTTGAATCAGAATCAATTCTCTCTCAAATCACAGCTTTCTTTCTTAAAAAAAAAAGGGAAGACACATTGGATAGCGTAGTCCTAGGTATACTAGGTCTAATCCAAAGATGGATTGTTTGGAACCTCTGATCATAAGTCTGTTAGGGTCAGAGTTGACCTGATATGATCTCAATATGGATGCTTAACCAGCTAGAAATAGCAGCTACAAAATCTCCCACAAATCGTAATTATTGGTCTTAATACTAAAAAGATCTCATGAAATAGAGTAATCATAGAAATACTGAATAAGCAGGAGTGGTCACAGTTGGAACGCTTTTGATATATATAAAGATCTATCTGCTCAGTCAATGTTGAGATGGGACCAAACAACACCACTACAACCACCACCACCATCATTGTCACCACCAGTAACAATAACATTCAACATAATCATTACATTTGGAGTCTTTTCGATCTTTTGAGTGGATTTGGTAGATGGAAACTGAAAGAAGCCCATCGTCTTTACGTGTCTGTGTGTCTGTCTGTTTGTTTTCCTTTGTCTTGATATATCATGTGATATTTTATGAGTGTCACTGTCATAGAACCAAGGTCATTCATGTCCAATATTCTGCAAGAACATGTCTGGCCATGAGGAAATATTTCTTTGCTTGGAAACCAGTAAGGGTTGCCATAGTAAATCTGCCCCAATAAATTCTGTCCAACTAATGAGAGCATGGAAAAGTAGATGTTAAAACGATGTTGATGATGATGATGATGTCTTATGATGGTGGTAAACAGAAATTGAAAGTGCATAGAAGAAAACTGGAGGAGGAATATATAAACACACAGATACATATACACACAACAGAAATGTTATAGGAGTGGAGTTGAGTTGAGTTGAGTTGAGTTGAGTTTTAGTTCAGTTATGAGTAAGAACTTTTTAATCTGGACTCACAAGAAATTCTTTTAGTTTTGTTATTTGGGTTTATTTAGTTTTACTGCGGTTGTTGTTTTTTTTCTTCTTTTATTATTATTATTTTATTTTTGGCAAAGATTAAAAAAATTCATTTTTAGCAGGTATTTTTGGCAATATTCCTGACAGCAATTCAAGATGGAACTCTTACACACTATCAGCTTTGATGATGTTCTACCCACTGTAAATGGATCATTGTTTACACAATTCCAGTGGTGCAAGTGGGTAGACAGGGGGTGGTGTGGTCTGCTATCTCTGTGTCAGGTCAACTTTTACTGTTTCTAATTCAGCTCCAACACCTAACCACCTCTACTGGCTACATGTGCTGATTAAGGCAAAATTTGGTATAATTATATCTCCTTCGTTCAGTTCATTAACACGTTTTTTTCAATCTTCCTCCGCAGCCATTGTAACACAGCTATCCACATCCCCAGTAACTGTAATATAACTGATCACATCACTCCCTTGTAACACACACTACCACCAACACCCTAGCCACTGTAACACGCACACACACACACACAAACCATCACCCAATCACTGCAGCTTATACACCAACCACCTCAGTCACTGTAACACACACATACTCTTCCAGTTGTAATACACACCACTATAACATATACATGTACCACCCCAACTACTGTAACCCATACACCACTGTAAAACACACACACACACACACACACCACTCCAGTCACTGAAACAATACACAGGTATGGCTGAGTGGTTAAGAAGTTTGCTTCCTAGCCATGTGGATCTGGGTTCAATCCCACAGCACAGCAACATGAATTAAGAGTATACTAACATAGCCTTGAGTCAACCAATGTCTTGACAGTGGAATTTCATAGATATAATGCATGTGGAAGCCATTATTTATTTATATATATATA
>NC_068989.1:85477719-85479756 GCF_001194135.2 Octopus bimaculoides
ACTGCTCTAGATACTCTCCGCGCGCGCGCGTGTGTGTGTGTGTGTGTGCCTATGTCCTCAATGAGTGTGAGGAAAGTGAGACAGAAGAGCTACCTCATATTGGCTGTGTGGCAATTCCTATCCTTGGGAAAGTGAAGGTGTGTGATACAAAGGTTAAGCTTCTTACCACACAGCCATTGAAGGCATGTGGCTGAGTGGTTATGGTATTCATCTCACAATCATAAAGTCTTGGGTTCAATTCCCAGCAGCACGTTGTGTCCTTGAGCAAGACACCTTATTTTACGTTGCTCCAATCCATTCAGCTGGCATAAATAAGCTGTACCTGTATTTCAAAGAGCCAACCTTGTTACCTTCTGTGAGAACTACATTAAGGGGATGCATGTCTGTGGAAGGTTCAGCCACCTGCACATTAATTTCCCAACCAGGCTGTTCTTTTGATCAGGGTAGCTGGAACTTTCATTGTTATAACAAATAATGCCAGAAAGAACACTTGAGAAAAGATTTTTCACCAATGATGCTGAAAACTAAGTATGATAACACAGCAGGGTAACGCCATTAGTAGGAAAGGTTAGGCAGGTTTTAAAACTTTAAAATTTCATAACTCTCAAAGTTTTGAAAAAAGAAAAAAAACTTTGAGATTCTTTTTTGAGTTTTTGGGGATCTTGTGAATTGTTCCAGAAAGGAATTTTTGAAGTTTATTTAAAAAATTTTTTCTTTCAGTAACTTTTAAGATTTTTAAAGGAAAAAAGAAAGGAATTTTCTTAAAAATTTTTCACCCTTTCCCATCTTGTTCTTCTTTTAACTCCTCTTAATTTATTCAGTTGCATTATTTCATCCTCCTCCTCATTTACCTTCCAAAATCTCTCCTACTAACAGTGATACCCTGCTGTCTTACTAGTATACTATACCATAACCATGTTGCCTAAGATACAGCAGCACATCATGCTTAAAACTAAATTTAAAGGAAAATTTGAAAGAGTATTAACAAATGTTGTTGGTTAGGGAACATGGCCAAAAGTAATCCAAAGGACCAGGTTTCGATAACAAAACAATAAGTTTTTGAAAAATTTGTGTGTATGTGCAAAGTAATGAGAAAGAATAAGACTGAGGTAAGAATATGGTTAAAGAAGTGAAAAAATTTGATAGTGAAAGAGAGGAGAGAGAGAGAGAAAACAGAAGATGAAAGAAAGGAACAAAGACTGTAAAAAAATTTTTATTTTATCTTAAATTAAACAACATTTCATATTTCCTTTCAGTATTTGAACTTAATTAATTAATTAACAAGAGGAGGTGCACCACCTTCCACATTTCACCAAACTCACCTCTTCCACTGCAACCTATACCACCACCTTCCTCTTTATCTATTACTACCACCACCACCATCAGTACCACAACCAACACCACTATAATTCTTTTTATATGTTATCTTTAATTATTATTATTATTATTATTATTAAAACAGACATGGCTTTGAGGTTACAAGACAGGAAACATGACACCCCGGGCCACTACCCAAACACACCAAGAATGCTCGTTTAGGTTATTTCATTATCTTAACAATAGTAGTAGTAGATTTCTTTGGTTGCATGTTTTTATTATTATTTTCATTTCACATTTATTTTCATCATCATCAAAAAAAGCACAGATTAGTTAAAAAGAGACACCCCACCCTGCTGCTGCCATCACCACCAATTATTTTTCAGTCTTACCATTTTATCTCTCATCAACATCATCATCATCATCATCCTTGTCAGCACCACTACTGTCATTAGCATCCTTAACATTATCATCATAGTATAAAGACTGATGTTTCTGGGAGAGATGAAACCAACCTTCATCCCCACCCATCCACCAGACTCACTCTCTCTCTCTGCCCCATCAGATCCCCCCCCCACTCCTTAATTCTTCACTCCTTCAACAAAACTAAACAACAGAATTTCCTGAACCCCCACCCCCTCACCAGTAATAAAATATGGAAGTTTGAGGTATCAGAGCCTGGTTTGTGCCCATCCACCTCTCCATCATGCATGTGTAACA
>NC_068989.1:85481119-85484829 GCF_001194135.2 Octopus bimaculoides
GTGTCGCCCGCACATGAGCAAGTCCAGGGGCACCGGCAACGATCTCACTCGAAAAACCACATGTGTCACCCACACAAGAGCCAGCCCAGGGGCACCGGCAACGATCTCGCTCGAAAGATTTCATGTGTCGCCCACACATGAGCCAGTCCAGGGGCACTGGCAACGATCCCGCTCGAAAGATTTCATGTGTCGCCCGCACATGAGCCAGTCCAGGGGCACTGGCAACGATCAATTGGATTATTTGCCTTCCAAACACTTTACTCACTCTAAGACACTTTCACATTCAGTTTCATAGAAACATAAGACTTCCGTTCCTAAAAAGCTTCACTTCCATTCCTAGAAAACTCCACTTCCACAAATAGATCTATTGACACTTCTAGATACACCATATTCCTGTGCATTGCCTAGTCCTTTAGCATTTAAACCAACCATATTTGGCCCAAATATTCTGTTTCATGTTCAAACTGGCCAAATCTGGCCTCTCTTCCCTGCTCATTCACTCAGTCTGTTTCCACAGTGAAATTTAAATACAGGGCCTTGGAGTCAGCACACAAAACTATTATCTCCGACTGACACCTCTACTTTTAATGAGACTCACCATATATTTCTCATATTGATTGTATAGAATATACATGACCAATGTTAACCATCCGGCCACTTTATATCGCCCTAACCTGTTAAGTTTGGATTTTAAGGCTTTAACTATGCCATTGTGGATTTTTTTTATATTATTCAATGGTAAAGTTACAATTAAGCATAAGATAATATATTTTTAAAAAGCTACAGAAGAAATATATAATCAGGAATATCTTTGTTTAGCAATGCAAAAACATAAAGAGGAGGACTGAGGACTTGATGGGGATGCTGGGGTTGAAGGAATCTGTGGAACAGCTGGCAAGGGCAAATAGAGTGCAGTAGTATGGGCATGTGTTAAGGAAGAACGAGGAGCATGTTCTGAGGAGGGTGCTTGAGTTTGAGGTAAAATGGATTGCGAAAGCAAGGCAGACCAAGGAAAACATGAAGGGGACAGGTGGAGGAGGAGATTGGAAGGGTTGGCTTGAGAAGGGAGGGCGCTGAATACCTGGTGAGATGGTGTGAAGGCAGTTGCTATGACATTGAGGTAGATCCAGCTACCCCCTGTTAATGGGGACAAAACCTGGATTTAAAACACTGGATGATGATGGTAAAAGTACATCAAAATTAAAACTAAGACTGAATACCTAAAGCAACTTAACAAATGTCTATTTTAACAGAAATTCAAGATATATAACCCTTCCTCTGGAAGATAAAATATTGTTTGAATATAAAATTAAAGTGAATGTAACAGGAAAGATTACATTAAATGAAATAGAAATTATCTAAGATATTGAAAAGTTTATCCAAACAAAATTAATTAAAGAAACACTGTAACTATATAGAATAAGGGTTAAATGAAAAAGAAAAGTCCAAATCCAAAATTGACTGGCATCTTGTTCTAAGAAACGATATTGCTTCTACTAGACTCTCTTTCATAGAAGACCATAAATCTAATTTGATTATTTTCAGTAGAGAAAACAGTCAAATTAGTATTTGTGAAATTGAAAATTTTAATGCACCATTGAACAATTTACATTTGGTTATTGTTGGTACATTTTTATGAATCCAAATTCATGACCCTCACTCTACAAAGCCTCATGAAGATCACGTGATTGGGATACGAGCATCTTAAATACACAGCCATGTCTGTGCCTATCATATGCACACACACAAGTGTATGTATTTGTATGTGTGTGTGTGTGTGTGTGTGTGTGTGTGTGTGTGTGTGTGTGTGTGTGTGTGGTGTGTGTGTGTGTGTGTGTGTGTGTGTATATATATATTATAACGCAATATAACTTGGAAACAACACAAGCAAATGAGGTAGATGCAGTAAAGGAGGAGGTTTTTGGAGAGGTGGCGGGAAGAGTAAGTGGAGAAAGAGAGGTGGAGGGGGAAAATAGAAAACAAGAAAGTAGTTTCAGAAATAACAATGCATGCACCAAGCCCAAGTTGGTGGGGGTGAGATTGAGGGCGGAGGGGAGTGAATAACAAGCATCCTCTGTAAAATGGATGAGCCACAGACAGGCCTACACAACCACCTGTTTGATGCTATCTTATGACGCACACAACCACACAAACAGATAAAAATGTAGACACACGCAAATACATTTTCAACAGAATCTCACTTTCAACATTAAGAGATGCCACCACCACCACCGTCATGACCACCATCAGCACCAAGATCACCATCAACACCATCAGCAAACACAACCACCACTGCCACCTACACAAATACACTTAGAAAATGAAAGAACTAAATACTGCAAGGTATTTATTTATCTGCCACTTTACTGATTCTGATATCCATTGCTAACTCGATAATAGAAATAATTTTAAAACCAGACACACGGCCACACACACACACAGGGGAGAGAGATGGGGGTTTGGCAATTTTAATGGTTCCAGTAACAGGCTTATATTTACTTTATTGACTCTGGCAGAAGAAAAGACAATATTGAGCTTTGTAGACTTTAAACACAGAACATAAAAGGGACCAAAGTCTACACTACAAGTCATTTCATAACAATTCTTCCATCTCTCACCCTCACAACAAAAATGGCTTCTAAAATGGGTATAGTGTGGAGATGAGAGTAACCAAACTGGTTGACATTCCATCTTGAAAAGTTGAAATAAAGTTGATATTGGCAAGACTTGAACTTGAAATACAAAGGGATGTAACTACAGACCACAAAGCATTTTACCCATCATCCTCCATATTTTATCAATCAACTGTGCTTACATGGCATTTTTTTTTACTCCCTTACCATCTAGTTAGAGAAAGAAGAGCAGCAGCCATGAAGCCATATTTTTCCAGGGCCTCCAAGGAAGTTACCCTCAAACCAGAGAGCTGGCCTGAATGCCAATGACTGAAGGGAGTTACCCTCAAACCAGAGCGCTGGCCTAAATGCCCATGACTGAAACAAGGTAGATGGAAACAAAAGAAGCCCATCACATGTGTGTGTGTGTGTGTGTGTGTGTGTGTGTGTGTGTGTGTGTGTGTGTGTGTGTGTGTGTATTTGTGCTTGATCCCCATCATCGCTTGACAACTGATATTGGTGTGTTTACATCCCATAACTTAATGGTTCAGCAAAAGAGACCGATAGAATAAGTACTAGGCTTACAAAGAACAAGTCCTGGGGTTGATTTGTTTGACTAAAGGCAGTGCTCCAGCATGGCTGCAGTCAAATGACTGAAACAAGAAAATAAATGAATGCTGTAAAGTGGTTGGTGTTAGAAAGGGCATCCAGCTGTAGAGATCATGCCAATGTAGGCAGTAGATCAGAATGCTGTCCTTGGACCCAGCAGAGTCTGCCAAACAATCCAACCTATGCCATCATAGAACAAGGATTATTAAATAAGGATGAGGATAATGGTGTGTGTATGTGTGTGATGGGCCCTTAAACAGTTTCTTATTTCTTTACTGCCCACAAGGGGCTAAACATAGAGGGGACAAACAAGGGATTAAGTCAATTACATTGACCCCAGTGTGTAACTGGTACTTAATTTATCGACCCCAAAAAGATGAGAAGCAAAATCGAACTCAGCGGAATTTGAACTCAGAACGTAGCGGCAGACGAAATACCGCTAAGCATTTCGCCCAGCATGCTAACGTTTCTGCCAGCTCGCCGCCTTGG
>NC_068989.1:85485106-85486463 GCF_001194135.2 Octopus bimaculoides
ACACACACACACACACACACACACACACACACACACACACACACACACACAATCATAATAAATTTTATTTTGTTACAGTTGATATAACCAGCTAAGTTTTTGGTACAATTTTGTTCCTGATAAAGACTGCAAAGACACGGGATCAATTTCAGCAACAGAAACTAATTACCTTGTCCAGGGAGTTTGTTTCCATGGCAACCGATCAACAAAGTACAGTAAAACACAGCACAGTATAGTATAGTATACAAACATCAGGTTCATATTTGGGTGTGGCGGTTTCTTTTATGAGACAAAATATAGTGGGACTATTGTGGAGTCTGTGGGTGGGGTCAATGAACACTCGCTAATAGTGATAACCATCTGGTCTGGTTGTGAGTGTGTGCGGAAACCTCACAAATATACACAAATACAGATACATAAACACATACATCAAAGGCAGAGATACATACTTATACACAAACCCGCTCACCAAAATATAAGCACCAACACAAAGGCACAGGATATATGTACACACACACACACACACACACACACACACACACACATACACACACAAGTACACTCATACATACACATATGTACAGATACACACAGATATACAAATATATAAACATAGATATACAAACACACACGTATATGAATATGAACCTTCAAATACACTTACACAAGTTTACTAACACATACAGGCACATACACACACATATGTATAAACAACTAGAAATCTAAAGTGTATGTAGCCTTCCAGTCTGTGTAAAAGTAATGTGTAATAATAACAACAACAACAACAATTTGGCCTCATTAAAGCACCATGATGGCTATAATCAACCATATCCTGCTGCTACAGTCAACAACTGGCCTCTCAGGCCCCTTCACCAAATTTACACTCACAGATAGGCGCAGATGTAGCGATGTGGTTGAGAAGCTTGCTTCCCAACCATGAGGCATTCGATTTAGCTTCACTGCCTAACACCTGGGACAAGTGTCTTCTATTCTACTATAGCCCTGGGTCAACCAGAGCCTTGTGAGTGGATGCAGACAAAGTAAAAGAGGCCTGTTGTGTGTGTGGACATACACACACACACAATACCAGCATGGAAAACAGACATTAAATGAGATAGATATACCATATTTTAACGTGTATAAGGAACCCCCTAATTTTTGGCAAAACGTTTTTGTAAGGGATTATAATACTATCCATATATAAGAAACTCCCATATTTTTGTCAAAATTAGGTTTAAAAAATATATATATATATGTATGTATATATATATATATATATATACTGTATTTTAACATGTATGTTTATATATATATATATATACTGTATTTTAACATATATATATATATATATATATAT
>NC_068989.1:85487234-85495065 GCF_001194135.2 Octopus bimaculoides
TATATATATATATATATATGTACACACATGTATGTGTGTGTGTGTTTTGTGTACCCTTGTCTTGACATCATGTGATGGTTGTAAACAAGCATCATCACACAAGTGATGTTGTTGGTTCCCAATCTTCAATGAAAACATATCTGGTCATGAGAAATATTACTTTGCATAAAAGCAGGTGACAGTGGGTGACAGGAAGGGCATCCAGCCATAGAAAATCTACCTCAACAAATTCCATTTGGCCCAAGCAAGGATGGAGAAGTGGACATTAAATGGTGAAAATGACGAGATAACTTGCAAGAAATAGCAATTCCAATCTAACTCAAATCACACCTAACTGTCTTAAACAATAGGAAAGCCTATTGAATAATGTAACCATGAGTATACTATGTCAGAAAAAAAAAATGACAAGACAGTCACAACTAGGATATCTTTAGTCGTAAGTCAGCTCAATCAGGACTAGTCTGGAGCCAAACAACTAATTAAATCACACCCATTTTAAAAAGGACTATATACATTCTATAATGTAGTTCTACATGCACCCGGAAAGACAAATGGTCTCGTGTTTCAAATGTCTGATCATAAGCGTACTTAGTGAGACTTGGCCTGGGGCTAAACAGCAACAATCACAAAGTACTCAGAGAATTCCTCCTCTTTATCATTGTCTCAATATTCTACATTTATGTCAAGGAGACAAAAGGCTAAGTTGTTTTATTTTTTTGTTATTTGTTCGTTTGTTTTTTAAGTATTGAGGTCCTGATGCTTGGTGTTGGACAGGGCAAATACAGGTCAAGTATAATGAAGTTTTACATACAGATTGTCTGAATAATAATAATAATAATAATAATAAAATTTTTAAAAAACAGGATAGCCATGGATGGCAAGATTTTGACTATAAGCTTGCTAGATTACAATGATCTAAAGGTACACAACAAGAGTAGCCAAGGTATCATCACTTGTATATCTGATGCTGTATCTAAGATATCATCAGTTTTATGTCAAGCCCTGCCTCTGTAAACAGTGGCCAGCAGTGTATATTTAATTGGCATGTGTTTCATTAACACCTGGTGGTTAATTTGGGGCCATGACAGTTACATCCCTACAGCAGAACAGATCCTCCCAGTTATCTTAAGTCCTGTCCTTGTTATTACCTTAATACATATTTGGATCTCATCTCACACCATTATTCACCCCAGTTCGGCCACCGGCCTTTCTACTAGTTACCACCTCAGTCCAACCATCCTACCTAACTAGTTATCACTCCACATACATCTTCCTACCACCTTGCTCCTAGTTACATTCCATCAACATCTTTTGTTACCTAACACTATCTTGAGTCAAGCCTCTACATGGCTATTCGACCTGCTAGAAATAACAGCCAAGTTATCCTCAAATCTCACTACCATTTTTAAAAAAAGGCAAGACAATAGATAATGTAGTTCTAGATATACAAGTCATGGCTGGAGTGTCTTTGATCATAGGTTTGCCTGATAAGGATAGACCTAGAACTAAACAATTTAACATCTCTTTCAACTTAACATTACATCTTCTGTTCATCATGTACTTGCCCCACTTACCTACTACCAAACACCATACTCTTAGTACTAGCATTAAAATCAAAACAAACACACACACAATCAATTTAATACCACCCTCCATGTATTATATAAGGAATGAGTCAAATGAAATATAAAAACATGGATATATATATACCAATCTCACTTATCTATCTTTTATCACAAACCATCATCTATATTCAGTAACAGCAATGAAAGCCACTATACAGTACTTGTGCCATGTCATCACATAATGCCAGCACAGTAGGTATCTAACAAATTAGAGGATAACCCGTACTAGTTCTTTGTCCTCAATGCCTAACTTTCCATTTGATCATGATGAGGAACTGACAATATTTTTAGAAGTCATCTGTGAAATATTAGCAGCAGCTCTTGGCTAAATTTAACCAGAGAGGGACAGATCTAGATCTAATGATTACAAGTCAACCATGTCTGTGATGTTGGTGTGAATGGAATGGTACTCAGTGCAGAGTGAAGGAAATGTAGGACTAGATAGAACAAGGTTGTTCTCTCACAATAAATGTCTATACAAGCTTTCTCTTCAAGGTCCTAATTATCAACTCACATCACATTCAACTACCCACGCAATGGTTGGCCAACTGAAATTATGTATAAATATAGTACAAATGAAAATTAGTTTTTAAATGAGCTAGCAAAGGAGCTACTGCATGGCTGTTCATCCAGTTAGAAACACTAGCCAAATTTCCCTCACATAACACATAAAAAAGAAATACATTGGGTAATTAGCCCTAAATATTTAATGTCTGAATAAAAGACATGATAGTCACATTTGGGAAACTTCTGCAGGCAGCTAACCTGGGGGGTTAAGCAACAACAACATGGCAAGGTACATTATGTAATGTAATGTGTCCAGAGAATAAATGACAAAAGGGTCACAATTCTATTGATCATGATTCTGTGAGATCAGGGTTAACATGGAGTTAAAAATCATAACAAGTAATTATCAATTACTCAACTTTATGTCCCAATATACAATTTACACTGCATTTCTATGATATAGTAGCAGTCATGTTGAAACACCAGTTTTGACAAAATAAGGGGACAGATACTGCCACTTCAGCCCTACTTCACAGTTCAGTGGTTAAGTAGTAATGGACAACCATTCAACTGTAAAAATACTTCATCCAACAAGTAATGCAGCCCATTTTTTATACTGATTTCAGAAAATGAATCTATAAAACAGTAAAAATGTGTGTGAAAACACTCACACACACACACAGAGGAATAAAAGACATTCAATGAATTGAAATGGCAGATGCACAATGAAGCAACAAAGCTACAGCTGGTCTCTGGCACATTACAGGAGTGCAAATTACTCAATCCCAAGCAGATGTAAACAGCTGTCTAGCAGCACAGCACTTAACAAATAAATAGACTGGACTGCAGGATGGAGTCAATGCTTACCTAGGTGACCTGCCGTGACCCTCAGCAATGAAAGGTGAGAGTTATGAAAAGTTGATAACAGCCATGGCTGGCTAGATAGGAGGGACAAATCACCTTGTTTGGAACTGTCTCCTCTTTTACTTTTATGTGTCAGACATGCCTCGTGACCTCTTTGCAGATACCTACCACTACTGATGAGAGAATGAGAGAATCTCTAGTTCTATGAGTAAAGGAGTGGTTATGTCACTGAAAAAGGACCCCCAAACATGGGGGCAATCACACTAATAATTTTCAGTTCATAACCCTGTCAAACACAGATTTCAAAATCTTGGCCAATTATAATAAAAAAAAAAGGCTGTCACTTATTATCAATGGTCTAATCGGCAATGTGTAAACATGCACCACTCCAAACAGATCAATAAAAGTTATTAAAATAAGATTTAGAACTACCAAAGACAAGCGTAAGAACTTCCTGGGACTGTACATTGAACAGAGACAACTACAAAAATACAGCAACACACTTAACAAGGAACTCATTTTTAGCTGCTAATGAGACCTCTTTATAGTTTTAACACCAAAGGCAGTACTGTTCTATCTGGGAATGATCATTGTTAAAATAATGCTGCTTGGGAAACCACAAACAGAACTTGTACACAAATGAAAATTATAAACACATAAAGCAAAAAATATAAAACATAAAACAAAATATTAAACATATAAAAACACAGATATTAGAAAACACTCTTTCAGTGAGTGAGTTAGAAGTCTTGTTTAACAATATCTGACCTGGCAGTTGGTAAAAAAATCCACCACCGTATTTGACAACCAGCGCAGTTTACTTACATCATAGAGTTTGTTTGAGAGTACAATAAAAAAAAAAACTACCTCTCCTCTTACCCCCACCACCAATCTCACTAGCATCCTGGATGGGTCACTTTCAGCTAAAGTGACTCCTCTTTCCTATATAATACTGCTAATTACTTAGAAAAGAATAATATATTGTTACACAGAATATCAAGAGGTAGCAATACATCTTTACAGGATACTCCCAAAACTATGAGAAGATGTCTAGCCACCAATCAGTTCACTAATCTCTAAACCCTCTAGCATTTAAATAGGTCAAATTCTGCACAAATATTCTACCTTATTTTATGTTCAAACCAATGAGATTCAGCCTCTCATTCATACCCTACAATGTCATTCTAAACATAATCAATTACACCAACAAAATCTCAAAGCTACAAGATAATGCCTGATTAATTCAAAACAATGTGAAGAAGAGCACTCAGAGAGTGCAAACCTCTGCCAAGGCAACACCAACGTCCTCCCAACGATTAGCCTAAAATGGGAATATCTGAAATAAACTCAACTGCTCTCAAAAACGACAATACTAAAAATGAACCTGACCGCTCTCAAAAATTAAGTAAAAAAAAAAAACTGGAAAAATAATCCAGAATCCTTGTCTGGTACTGGATCGATCCCAAAATCTAATCAATTTGTACCAGTCACAAGGCCAAACATCCTTGAAAGTTTCATCCGAATCCATCCGGTGGTTCTTGAGATATCTTGTCCATAGACAAACACAACTGAAAACAATACCTCCACCTTTGCTAAGATAAAGATAATAACTAAGCATTACATTTGACAGAGTAAACTGAATGCAAAAGGGTTAAACTAATAATTAGGTTATTCCTCCATTCACCCACCTCATCATGCCATAAAGACTGCCTAGATCTCAGTAAATGTCCCTTCGGTTACTACTATGGAGACAGTATCAATCGCCTCCTTCAAACTGCCATTATGAGCCAACAGATCTTCCTTATAGCCATTTGCCTCATATGTCAAAGGTTGCTGTCTTTCCCTCTTACAAAACCCTTCAGCAAGAATGAAGTAGTATCCTATAGAGTTTGATGAGATACTCATCCAGCCACTCTTGGTTTCAAATGATAACTTGTCTTGGGAACTGATCTGACCATTTGTCTAGGACAGGGCTAGCCAGCCTGAGACCTACTTGATACTTTCTTGAAATGGGTTTATTTAAACAAACATTTCTAAAATTTTATCAGAAATTAAAGGTTGTAATGAAAAGTAAAAAAGAAAGCTACTACTGTTTTTGCAACGATAATATTTCATGTTGAATCAATGATATTCATTATTATAATAATAGCATGAGAAAGCAAAATGCTTTCAATTCTGTCAGTATATAAGTGGCCCTCAAAAAACTTTCTCTGATTAAAGTGGCCCACAATGTAATTCGAGTTGGCCAGGCCTGGACTAGGACATGATGGCCTGACCTGCCCATGTAAGGGAAGCAACTTTTTGTCGTCTACCAGTGAAAGCTCCTGAATAGACCTACATTGAGCATAGCTCCCAACTCACCTCCAGAAGAGCAGTGACTCCAAATAAAGGCTTTCAACTGTAAAACAATACCAAACAAAACATAAAATAAACAAGAGCACTCAGCACAAACCTCCGCCAAGGCACCACCAACATCCTCTCAATGAATAGCCAGAGATGACTTTTAAAATGAGAATATCTGAAATGAACTCGACTGCTCTCAAAACCGACAATACTAAAAATGAACCCAATTGCTTTCAAAAATTAAGTAAAAAAAAAAATTTTTTAAATAATCCCGAATCCTTGTCTGGTACTGGATCAATCTCAAAATCTAATCAGTTCGTGTCAGTCATGAGGCCAAACATCCCTGAAAGTTTCATCTGAATCCATTCAATGGTTCTTGAGATATGTTGTCCACAGACAAACAAACAAACACAACTGAAAACAATCCCTCTGCTTTCATTCAGGCAGAGGTAATAAAGGAATACAAACAACTCGTGTCACAGGCATCAAGCAGGGCAGTTACTCTAAGAACTGATAAAAGGTGGGAAGCTTTAGTCTAGTCCCAGATAGCCTCTCAATTGTTGAAAACATAAAGTTTGCCCTGTAACACATGTATGTATATTGCCTTAAATTCCAGCATTTCAAATATTTTGTCTTTACAGGTGTATTTAAATGTTTCTGAATTGCCCTTGTGGCAAATAACAAAAAGGAATTGTTAGCATGCCAGGCAAAATGCTTAGCAGTATTTCATTTGTCTGATTTCAAATTCCACCGAGGTCAACTTTGCCTTTCATCCTTTAAGGGTTAATAAATTAAGTACCAGTGAAACACTGGGGTTGATGTAATCAACTAGTCCCCTCCCCACCAAATTTTAGGCCTTATGCCTTTAGAAGAAAGGATTATTATCATTATTACTATTATTATTATTATTATTATTATTATTATTATAAGAGGCAAAACTCATAGCTCTTTGTAGGTCTTCTTAGGGCGGTCCATCCTCAGATGGTACTTCAGTCAACAGTGTCCATAAAGAAGAAATTAGAGCAAAAAGTAGGTTCTAGATGGTGCATTCTGAAGAAAAAGGAATGTATAATCTTGATAAGTGCAGATGGAGTCACAATGCAGGGTATCAATGTAGCAATGTCAGTGGAAGGGATTAGTGTAGTGATGTTACTTTTCAGCTCCATCTCAACCCTAATCAAACAGGACCAGGACCAAAAGCATTCCAGATGTTTTACACGAGAAACGGGGCTATCCAATACATCCTACTTTATTTTCAAAATTTCACTTTTATTAATATAGATTCATATGGTATGGGGACATTTGGCTGTTATTTTTGTTTGGGTAAGTGACCCTGTGAAGACTTCAAGGTGTGGAATTAATATAGGAATGATGGTGGTGGTGGTGGTGGTGGTGATATAATAGCGGACAACAATGAGGGTAGTGAGAGGAGCAACAGCAGATAGTAAGAGAAGAGTATAAGGAGAGGGTATAGAAGAGAAGTGAAAAGTAGTGAGGGGGGGAGGAAGAGGAAGGCAGAAAGAACAGGAAGAAGGAAGGCAGGATACAACATAAAAAGAAACTAAAAAAAAAAAGTTTCAATAATACAAAGGTCATGATTTCCAGACCCTTACACTAATAAGGGTCCTAAGTACACACACACACACACACTTATAAACACAATATAATACTAGAGTAGAGTTGAAAGAGATTTCTGCAAAATTTCTTCCTCTTCCTTCATCCAACCAATATCCTACACTGTTCCTCATACACACACACACACACACACACACACACACACTTCGCAATTACATAAAGTTAACACACTACTCTTTACATACACATTCGGATAGGCATATATATATATATATATATATATATATATATATATATATATATATATACGAGGGGAAGTCAAAATTTATCTGCACTTTCACCATAACATATCTTTATTATTGTCACACTGCCTCCTGCACATGTGTGTTTATCATTGGTACTATTGTGGTCGTGCGATTGAAATTTGAGCATGGTCGTGCCATTTTTCTTTCTGGCTTTACACTGTAAGCATGGCCGCTCCACTAGCACCATGCACCAAAGAAGAACAAAGTGCAGTGATCCAATTTTTCTGGTCAGGTGTGTCAGGTGCCGAAATTCATTGGAGGCTTTTAGCACAATACAGGGACAGTGCACTACTGCATAGAAGCATGTATGAGTGGATCAAGAGGTTTAAAAGTGGCCGGACAAGCATGACCCATCTCTCGGATCACTGCACTTTGTTGTTCTTTGATGCACATTGCTAGTGGAGCAGCTGCACTGTAAAGCCAGAAAGAAAATTGACATGATCAGGCTCAAAATTCAATCACATGACTACAATAGTACCAACTAAAAGCACACATGTGCAGAAGGCAGAGTGGCAATAATAAGGATATGTTATGGCGAAAGTGCAGCTAATTTTTTACTTCCCCTTGTATGTGTGTGTGTATATATATATATATATATATATATATATATAT
>NC_068989.1:85495291-85495787 GCF_001194135.2 Octopus bimaculoides
AAGACCAAAAGAAATTTCCCAAAATCCAGCTCAGATAACTACTATTAAATAAGAAAACACTTGAAATTCTAGAACCTACTTAAAAAGTTACATCTTACTAATAACTAATAAAGAAGGGTGTGAACATAACACTTCAAATATAATTTCTTTACAAACTTACACAGTTCCCCACCGCCCCTTAAGTTTTGCAATGTCTCAGTGTTAAATATAAAACTTAAACGTTTTATAGTCTCTTTCTCTCTCCCTAAACACACACGTATATTGTTGTAAAAAGCTCAAAGAAATACCACAAAGTATGTTGTTTGACATTAACAACTCTACCAATCACCTCCCCTACTGTAATATTGATGATAAATAATCTCTAAGATGGTGAGCTGGCAGATTCATTAGCACACCAGGCAAAATGCTTAGCCGTATTTCGTTTGCCCCTACATTCTGAGTTCAAATTCAGCTGAGGTCGACTTTGCCTTTCATCCTTTCGGGGTCGATAAATTAA
>NC_068989.1:85495797-85503056 GCF_001194135.2 Octopus bimaculoides
GGGGGGGGGGGGTCGATGTGATCAACTACCCTCTCTCCCAAATTTCAGGCCTTGTGTCTAAAGTAGAAAAGATTAATAATAATCCTTTCCATTATAGGAACAAGGCCTGAAATTTCAAGGGAGGAGGCTAGTTGGTTCCATCAACCCCAGTGCTCAACTGGTGCTTATTTTATCGACCCCCAAGAGTCACCCTCTAAATGTAAAGCCAAGAGAAATGCCGTACAGCACTTTGTCCAGTGTGCAGCAATTCTGCCAGTTGCCGGTCTCCCATACCATACGGCAATTCTTGGTGACTGAGTGTCACCAAAAATTGTCAAATGGTATGGATGACAGTGATGGGAGGCAGAAGAAGATTAGAGTAATGTGAAAACAAGATCAACCTATTGATGATAATGATAATTACAATAACTACTACTCAAGGTGCAGGCATAGCTGTGTGGTTAAGAAGTTTCCTTCCCAACCACATGGTTTCAGGTTCAGTCTCACGACATGGCACCTTGGGCAAGTGTCTTCTACTGTTGTCCAGATTAACCAAAGCCTTGTGAGTGGATTTGTTAGATGGAAAGTGAAAGACGTCCATCATGTGTGTGTGTGTGTGTGTGGCTCTGATATTCTGCAAAAACTCGTCTAGCTTACTCAGAAACAAGTAAGGGTTTACAAAAGGAAGGGTACATGAGAGTAGAAAATCTGCCACAATAAACTCAGTTCAACCCAAGCCAGCAAGTGGACATTGAAATAATGAGGAGGATGAGGCAGAGGGGGAGAATGTGTGGCAGAATCAGTGGAGCAGCAGACCAAATAATTTCAGTCAACTAAACCAAATACCTTCAGGTATTTCATTTAGTTGATTTTCCTTCTTCCAGGTAGTGCAACATCATGGCCATCATCTACTTCATAGATCCAGTAAAAAAAATAATGAAAGAATACTACTACTACTACTAATTAGCATATTTACTTGTGTGTAAGTTGCAACCCTAATTTGGCCTTAAATCATGGTAGAAAATTTTTCGTTTCATATCATGTTTGCTCCACATCTCAGTTTTTCAGTTAAAATCAAATATGAAATAGTGCAACTAATACACAAGAAAATACGGTATTTAATTTCTCAGTTATGAGATTTTATATCAAAGAATTCTAACTTTTAAGAGCGATCCTCTCTATACAGTTGTTTTATCTCCTAAAACTAGTTTCGATATTTCCCTCAAATCCCTGTACTATTTTAGAAAAGGACACATTCAACAATATAGTCCTTGATGTACAAAAATGAGAGAGAGATGGGATGGCCACAACTGGAATGCCTTTAATCAAGACTTACCTGAGGTTAAACACTTAAATTTTAATACTAAATTACAGACAGGTAATCTTATGTCTAAATATATTTTATGGCAATTTTACATTTACATATTTTCACGAACTCTCTAATCCTTCTCTTCTCAAATTTCAAGATGTGACTCACAAAAAAGATGTTTTTGAGAGGAAAGTACTCTTTCCTAACATATAATCTTGATACTCTTTAACCATTTGTTAGAAACTATTATTAGACACCATTCCAAGAGATTCCAGCATCATCCAGTGCTAATATTATACGTATCTCTTCTTTACTGACCACATACTAGCTGCAATCTAACACCCAGCTTCTTGATCCGGTGCCAATTTTGAAAGCATTGGTATCATGTGTGTATATACATATATGCACAAACACCCACACACACAGATATATACACATGTATGCAGGTATGTGTGTGCATATATGTGTGTATACACCACACATATGCTTTTTAAATACAGTTCTGTCCTATAATATTCATTAGAGAGAGAGAGAGAGAGAGAGAGAGAGAAAGAGAGATGTAAGAATAAAAGAAATTATTACTACTATTATTATTGTCATGAATTGGTAGGATTGTTAGGGCATCAAATAAAAATGCCTTGCTTATCCCAGCGTTTTACATTCCAAGTTCAAATCCTACTGAAGTCAACTTTGCCTTCTATTCTCCCAAGGTCAAACAGCTAGCAGAATCATCAGCACAACAAACAAGGTGCTTAGTGGCATTTCCTCCAACTCTTTACATCCTGAGTTCAAATTCCACCAAGGTTGACTGTGCCTTTCATCCATCAGGGGTATCGATAAAGTACTATTCAATTACTGGGGTCAATTTAATCCCCTAACCCACTTCCAATTAAATTTCTGGACTTATGCTTTAATATTGTGTCTGGGGACAGTCATACTGTCTTAATATCTTCCATGCTGGCAGGGGTTGGACAGTTTGACTGAGGATGGACAAGCCAGGAGGCTGCACCAGGCTCCAATCTGATCTGGCAATGTTTCTAAAGCTGGATGCCCTTCCTAACGCCAACCACTCCAAGAATGTAGTGGGTGCTTTTTATGTGCCACCAACACAGGTGCCAGTTAGGTGGGCCTGGTATCAATCACGTATGGATAGTGGTTTTTACGTGCCACCGGCACGGAAGCCAATCTGAAGGTACTGGCATCGGCCACATTTAGATGGTGCTTTTTACGTGCCACCGGCACAAGAGCCAGTCAGGCAGTCCTATAGTTTCTTTTCCAGAATTTTTGTTGCTTTTGCAGCCTTGACAATGGATGTTGGCTTTGTCTATTATCAGAGCTGTGTTCCTTTTGTCTGTTTTGTGCACATGTGTGTGCACCAGTGTGCATGTGTTAATATCGTTTTCTGAATTAAAAACCAAGCCAAGGTCAACTTTGCCATTTATTCTGAGTCAATAAAATAAAACACCAGCCAATTACTGGAGATAATGGCACCACATAAGACCCACCACATACAGAAATGTCAAGCCTTGTGCCTATATTAGAAACAATTACTATTGTTATTATTATTATTTTCTGGGCAGTGAAACAATATAATTGAAAGAGTATTGGAGAAAATGGCTTACAGTGTTTTGTTACAGCTTTTCACATTCAAATCACACAATAGGTAAATTAATACCAGTCAAATACTGGAGCTCATCAAGCAGACTTTACTCTTTTACTCTTTTACTTGTTTCAGTCATTTGACTGCGGCCATGCTGTAGAAGACACTTGCCCAAGGTGCCACGCAGTGAGACTGAACCCAGAACCATGTGGTTGGTAAGCAAGCTACTTACCACACAGCCACTCCTGTACGCTCAACTAATTTTTGGTTTTAGGTGGCGAACTCGCAGTATCGTTAGCACACCAGGCCGAATGCTTGGTGAAGTTTCATCCGTCTTTATATCTGGAGTTCAAATTCAGCTGTGATTGACTTTGCCTTTCATACTTTTGTGGGTTGATGAAATAAGTACCAATTGAGCACAGGGGTTGATGTAATTGACTAGCCCCATCCCCTGAAATTCCAGCCCCTTTTTTTCCAGTAGCAAGGATTATTATTATCATTAGGTGGCAAACTGGCAGAATTGTTAGCACATTGGACAAAAAGGATTTGTGGAAATCCTTATGGTTCAAGTTCGAATTCCACTGAAGTCGACCTTGCCTTTCATCCTTTCAGGATTGATAAAATGAGTATCAGTTGAGCACTGGGATCGATGTAATTGACTACCCTCAGCATCACCAACATATTTCAGGCCTTGTGCTTATAGCAGAAAGACTTATTATTATTATTATTATTATTATTGTAGTGAGCTAATAGAATCATTAGCATACTGAGTGAAATGCTTAGCGGTATTTTGTCTGCTGCTATGTTCTGAGTTCAAATTCTGCCAAGGTCAACTTTGCTTTTCATCCTTTCGGGGTCAATAAATTAAGTACCAGTGAAACACTGGGGTCAATGTAATCGACTAGTCCCTTCTCCCCACAAATTTCAAGCCTTGTGCCTATAGTAGAAAGGATTATTATTATTATTATTATTAAGGCAGTGAGTTGGCAGAATTATTAGCACACTGAGCAAAATGCTTAGCGGTTTTTCATCTGCTGCTACATTCTGAGTTCAAATTCCACCGAGGTTGACTTTGCCTTTCATCCTTTTGGGGTCTATAAATTAAGTACCAGTTGAACATTGGGGTCAATGTAATTGACATATCCCCTCCCCCAAAACAGCTGCCCTTGTGGAAAAATTTGAAACCATTATTATTATTTGCCATAAAAGTACTGAATTACTCCAAAACGCAAAAATATTTCATTACCTATTTATGTAATGGTGAACACAAACTGGTTTGTTAGGAGTGTAAAGCTAATGTAATCATCATTACACATTATCTTACAGCTGCCGATACTATTAAAGCTGGGATTACACAGGTGAACCGGTATGCTGCATAACATTTAACCAGTCAGTCACACCTGAGTAGAAAAATTACTTTCTTGACTATTTTATTTTCCATGCCAGCTACAAACAGTAGTCAAGATCAGTCTGTTGGCTTCAATGAAAGGACTTCATCTTCTTTGAAGCAACTGGGTTATTTTTCACTCTAGTGATTAAGTACACAAACACACAGACACATTGAGTACCAATAACACAGGTGTGCACACAAACGCTGACTACTATTAACACACTGTACTTGTTTTTCTCTCTTCCTTGCAGTGCACAGACTATCTTAATATGGGGTCCCCACCACCACAAAACTGGATAACTCATTAATTAAGGCCAAAGAGAAAAAGGGAATCAGAAAGTGTTCTGGGGATATCATTTAACATACTAAAATAATATGTATTTTATGGTGAGGCATCCTTTTGTTGTTGCCCTGAGTTTTACACTCAGAGTAACAACGGAAGAAAACTTCAGCAGCAAATAAACTCTGTAGCATGTACTAGCAAATATTTCTCTCGTTTGTAAATTCAAACATTTTATATGTATAAGTGAAGGGATGGGCTGTATGCATCAGCACAGATGTGGCTGTGGTGGCTAAGAACCTTGCTTCCTATCCACATGGTTCCGAGTTCAGTCTCACGATAGTCCCAAGCCAACCAAAACCTTGAGAGTGGATTTGGTAGATGAAACTGAAAGTAGCCTATCACGTGTGTGTGTGGGTGTGTATGTGTTTGTGTTTGTCCCCCCCACTACCATTTGACACTAGCTTTGGTTTGTTTATGTCCTTGTGACATAGCAGTTTGCCAAAAAGAAACTGACAGAATAAGTATCAGGTTAAGAAGGAAAAGTACTGGGGTCAATTTGATCAACTAAATTCCTCAAGGCAGCAACCCAGCATGGCTATAGTCCAATGGCTGAAACAAGACACACACCTACACACACACACACACACACAAGGCCCAGTCCTTGTTGTGGTATAGGGATCTGTGTGCTTCAATGACACAAGATTTCTACTAGCAAAGTACAAGCTCCTTCTAGAGCCTCCCATTCCAGACAGGTCAAAGAACAGAGGCCAGACTAATATGGACCATCTCTTTCTAGGAGTAAAAAGGAGTTTGCATAGAGCAGGGGTAGTGAAACCCCCGCCTGCAGGCACAATTGCACCCACAAGCACATTCTATTGTGTCTGCAGGCCAATATACTCGTATGTACAAAATATAATAAATTTTTCCATTATAAAATTTATACAATACTCGTATGCCTCTTTGCGACATAGGTTGTGTTTCCACTACAACTTAAAACAGTTAGGCTCAAACAGAAATTGTTCCATTTGAATGGAAATTTTGTTTTCACTAAAAAACCCATATTGCTAGGTTTGTACCACCCCCTTGAGACCCAACTACACTCTAGCTAAAAAATATAGAATGCCACATAGGTAATATAAACGTCCTAAATTCAGTGGGAGCATTAATGAAGATGTTAAGCATTAATTTAATGTGTTAAACTTATCTTTATTAATGTATATTGAATTATACATAGATATATACAAGATTTATACAGATATAAGAGTTAGAACTTGTGGTCTGTCTTCAGAGCCTTTTCATTGGAAATTTTTGCCCACCGTGCTAAAAAGTTTTCCCACCTCTGGCACAGAGCCAACCTCTCCTCCCCACCTAAAATGAAAAAGCAAAGTTACAGAAGAGGTGATGACAATTCATAACCAACAAGACCTGAGAGAGGAAGGCCTTCCCCCAGGGAAACATGACATGGTGCAGCAAAATAGGCAGAACTGAAAAAAAAAAACAGTGATCCAACTAGAGAGGAGAAAAGACAGCCAGATTTGAGAACAGTGGAGGAAAGTTGTAGATGGCCTATGCTTCATAGTGAACAAAGGGCTTAAGTTATACACACATAATTAAATCACACTACTGCAGGATCTGCAGTTTGTTATATAGAGCTCATATGCATTAAAACACAATTTTTTTTCCTTTATTTGCAAAATAAACTAACTTAAAAGTTCCATTTCTTACAAAGTTCAAAACTCCTTAATTCATTTTTAATACTTTTTAGTTTTGAAAGTAAATGTTCTTAACTGCAATTTAGTAACCATGCATAACAGATGTGAAACATATTTTCAACATTCAGAAAACAAGGAACCAAAGAATTGTCAGTTACAAAACAACAAAGCTGAAACTCTATCAGGTCTTGTCTGGCACTAATATAAGGAAAAAGATCAGTTTTAAATAGTTCTGTCAACTGCACAAATTCTTCACAAGACTTTGAGATTTTCTGGATGTGACAAGATTTGATGATGTCTTTACAATCTCTTCTGCCGTAAATAACTGCAAGCAATGACGAAATACAATTACACCATTCATCTTTTGATAAGCTTTCTGATGTTTGGTCAGAGCAGAAAGTAATTTTAGTAATAATGGTAAGAAATGTTCAGTTTTGTGGAAAGATGCTAAAGATTCAACAAATAAACCAAGGTTACAAGAACCAGTGACATCATCAAATTCAGGATTTTGCATTGAGTTTGTTGTTGATAGTATCTTTGCTATTTAACTCAATGGCTGAAAAAGAAGCCCTTATTAACCATTCGTCAATTCCCAGTTTCTGCATCACCCACCAGATAAGAGATCGGGGGACCCTGTCAAAGGCTTTCTCCAAGTCCACAAAAGCTAAGTATAGGGGTTTATCTTTAGCTAGGTATTTCTCCTGCAGTTACCGCATAAGGAATATAGCATCAATGGTGCTTCTACCTGGCACAAAACCGAACTGCATCTCATCTAAGCAGACTTTCTCCCTAATGAGATGGACTATAACCCTCTCTGTGACCTTCATCACCTGATCCAGCAGTTTGACACTCCTGTAGTTATTTCTATCTTAAGCATCACCTTTACCCCTGTAGCAGTTGACTATGGTGCTGCTATGCCAGTCATTGGGTATGACTCCATCATGAACTACCTAGTTTACAATGCGGGTGACTAGGCCATAGCCCAC
>NC_068989.1:85503066-85504992 GCF_001194135.2 Octopus bimaculoides
ACTACCTAGTTTACAATGCGGGTGACTAGGCCATAGCCCACACCACCAGATGTTTTAAGCATCTCAGCAGTGATTCCTGATGGGCCGAGGGCTTTTCCTGGCTTCATACCCTTAATTTCTTTATCTACCAGGGAGCTGTCTATTTGGATAGCTGATCCCTCTACGGAGTCAACATTTGGCAGGCTCTCCTCTTCCCATTCATTCTCCATGTTCAGCAGTCTTTCATAATGGCTTCTCCAAGCCTCTTTCTTTTTCGAATCATTAAAAGCAAATGCACCATCATCCATGTGGACACATTTCTCTCCCATGACATCACAATTTTCTCTCACACACTGTCTTGCAATCCAAAATACTTCAGTTCTTTGGTCCTCATGTCGCTAGGCATTGGCAAACTTCTTTTCTGCTTTGCCCTTAGCTATGTATACCTGCATTGAAAATGGGAACCCAGGTTCGAAATTTTCCCCAAGACACTTGATGAAGGCTGGAAGGTATATCAGCCAAAACATTGTGTTAACAACAAACAAGATGGGGACAAATATCTGTCAAATGTAGATAATGAACCCAGAAAATGCAAGGCTTAATTCCAGTAAAAACTTTACAACTAATTATTCTCTCTACAAATATGAACCAATATGTTCTTGTTCAATCTCCACTTCTTTCACAAGTTGGGTCCTATGTTCACAATAACTGGACACAATCCCATACTTTCACTGACTGGACTTTGGGGTCTCAGGAGCAGTTGATTTTGTCAATCATAGAGATAGTACAGTTAATTAGACATGGTTTAAATATGGACTCAGAACAATGATGTGAACTATATACCTAGCATACAAGAGCCAGGAATTCCATGACCAAGTTCTATAGATTATTTGGCTAGAACTTTAATTTTATACATGAGGTGGGAAGGGTGGACAGAATGGTGATAAAAGCTAGTAGAGAGGGACAGTTTGCTATATAATCACCATCATCATCATCAGCAGCATGCTCTTCTGCACACTTCATCCCCTTTGTACCCTTCATCACTATCACTGTCATCACCACCAGTGTCAAATAGAAATCCTATTTGTGTCAGTGGAACATCGTGTCTCCTGTGAAGATTGTCTATTGACACACACACACACAAGAGTCATTCAAATATACACACACACAATGTTCTAGCCCCTACACATGCATACATAGACAGTGTTCTATCCACATGTAATGGTCTACTCACATACATATAAAACTCACACACACACATGCACACAGTATACACACATGCACACAAACGGTGCTCTATCCACACAATGTTCTACCCACATACATACAAATATAACTCATACATATCCACACACATACACCCTCTCTTTCTCGTTCATCCGTTCATCCGATACTCTCACCACCACTCTCACAGCTAAATTTAGCCCTGTGGAGTAACATTTACATATGAGCAGAGAGAGGAGTGGGGAGAGATAATGAGAGGAAGTGAGAGAGGCAGAAAGAGACAGTGTGAGGGGAGGGGAGGCCTCATGATACCTGCCACAACCACCAACACCACCACCACCATACCAACACTCCCATCTATGTCTCAATACAATCACTATGATTATTATAAGCAGAAACCAAACAGCTGACTGTAAAATTACATGGGAAGAAGGGAATAGTGACGCGATGATGGAAGTATTGAGTAAGTGTGTGTATACACACATGAATATCTATAGTCACACATATACACACATATATATATATATATATATGGGGGAGTATGCATGAGCATGCATGAATGTGTGTGAGATTACAAATAATGCCTTAGATTGTGTTTATCACTACCCCACATCTCTGTGGGTGTGTATGTATATATATATACACACACACACTGTCGTCGTCGTCATTTAACGTCCGCTTTCCATATATATATATATATATATATATATATATATATATATA
>NC_068989.1:85506383-85512568 GCF_001194135.2 Octopus bimaculoides
ATCATGATGGCACCTGTGCCCAGCATCGCCTTCCAGGCACGTGTAAGACATTCAAGCAAGATCGTTGCCAGTGCCGCTGGACTGGCTCCTGTGCAGGTGGCACGTAAAATACACCATTTTGAGCGTGGCTATTGCCAGTACCGCCTGACTGGCCTTCGTGCCAGTGGCACGTAAAAGCACCCACTACACTCTCGGAGTGGTTGGCATTAGGAAAGGCATCCAGCTGTAGAAACTCTGCCAAATCAGATTGGAGCCTGGTGTAGCCACCTGGTTCACCAGTCCTCAGTCAAATCGTCCGACCCATGCTAGCATGGAAAGCAGACGTCAAACAATGATGATGATGATGATTATGAAAGTACCAGTCCAGCCTTGAAACCAATATGTCTACATCTGTCTGTCTGTCTGTCTGTCTTTCTCTCACTGGATTCTAGTAATTCAGAGTCTCAGCCTTCTTACATTATGTCACACTGACCTAACTTGAGGGTAGTAGTCTGGGTAGTAGTCTATGTAGTAGTCTGGGTAGTAGTATTTGTGAGAAACTCATTAGTTTTGCAAAGATGAATTCAGTTTGGTCAAATAACTATATGCACATCATGAAGACCAATAGAAAACCTACCATAGGTGAAAATATGTGTGTGTGTGTGTGTGTGTGTGTGTTTTGAAGGTTGACATATTGAATACCGTAGATTTTAGGGTGAAGACTATTGCACAGAGAGTGCTGGTGGTATACTCTATCTCCAAATTTAAGACTCAAAGACTGATCAGGTGGCGGAGCAGCTCTGTAAATGTTTTGGTCCCTTTTACCACAATACTAGATCTGCCCAGGGCCATCTCCCAATGTAGACAACAAAACTCTTGCACAAAATGAATTTTTAATTTGTTGAAATTTTCTTCTTAGTTGGAGATGGAAAATAACAACTTAGAGGGCAACTGTTAATGATTCTCAAAGAAATGAGAGGCATGGCTGTGTGGCAAGCAGTTTGCTTCCCAACCACACGGTTCCAGGTTCAGTCCCACCACGTGGCCTCTTGGGCCAACCAAAGCCTTCTGAGTGGAAACTTTGTAGACAGAAACAGAAAGAAGCCCATTGTGTGTGTGTGTGCATATTTGTGTCTGTGTTTACAGCCCCGTAACTTAGCGGTTCAGCAAAAGACCTGATATAAAGTACCAAGCTTTAAAAAAAAATGTACTGGGTAGATTCATTCAGCTAAAAATTCTTCAAAGCAATGCCCCAGCGTTGTCACAGTCTAATGACTGGGACAAGTAAAAGGTAAGAAAAAAATCAACTTTCTGCACTCGTTATACCAGACAGATAGTATCACCAAACATATTCCGAATGTGACCATCCAATCCTTTTCGCTTTTTTTTTTTACAGATAACAATAAGAAAATGAATATATTACATTAAAAAAATGCAGTGTGATACAATATGGAGAACATTTGGCTGTTATTTCTTGCAGGTCAAGAAACCACGTAGACATTCCTTTGTTGGTTCATTGCATTTCAGTAAATTTGTGGTGGGGGTCAAAATGAAGACTGAAGATCAATGTATAAGAAGGAGAGAGGGAGGGAGGTTAGTGTTTTACAAGTCCAGTTTAAGAGCAGCCTGTTCTAAAACTGTAATGATTACCCAATAAAAAAGATTTTTCATAAACAATAGCTGGTTACCAACACAAAGAAATAACTGAAAAGACATATACATATATATATATATATATATATATATATATATATATATATAAGTTGTGTGTGAGTGTGTGATGATAACAGTAGTAGCTCACCAAAATTAGCAATGCTAAGAGAATACATTAAACGAGATTCAGCCCAGTTCTTATTTTAATAAATTTTAAACTAGTCTTTAGTTTTCATCCAGAATTTGACATTTTATGGCAGACGAAATTTATGCAGTGTCAATAGACTTTCTTGTTTTTGAGAGCTTTCTTTTTTTTTTTTAGAAGTTTTAACAGTTAAATGTTTATATATTTTATATATCTACACAGTATATTGAAACAAACTTGGAAGTTAGGTGGCACACACACATACACACACACACACACGCCATACACTGCTTCCACCTACACACCTCATTCATAGAAAGAACAAAACATTGTGCTTGTGTGAATCATGCTAAACTAGAAGGAAAACAGAATCAGTATATCTAAAAAGATAATGCAAACAGGCAATTGTTAGTTTGTACAGCTATGAAACTAATTCCACCATACGTTGTTGACATTGGTGTAATGATATGTAGGTGAGGGCATGGCTGTGTAAGGAAGAACGTTTTGTGCGACATAGTTCTGGGTTCAGTCACACCATGTGGAATCTCGTACAAATGTCTTTTACTATGGCTTTGGGTCAACCCAAACTGTAACAGCAAAGCCCAACAGAGGGAAACTTGGATCAACCATATTTCTTCTTAGATGGGAGACTTGACATGTTGTCACCCGGTTTAACACCAAGTGCCTTTAGCAGGGCTACTCTGTTGCAGTCATTTAAGTTGGGTCTCTAGGCTGAGTATCTACCTATATCTAATCATCTATCTGTCTGTCTGTCAGCTCATGTGTCTATCTATCTATCTACCTACCTAGCAAACTACTCACCTACATACCTATAAATTTAGCAACCCTTCTCTTGATGCCATACAAAAAAAGATAGGCTTGAATGGTTAGCCTTTTATGGTCTAAATACCACTGAGGGCCAGTTACTGCTTAATTACTGAACATATCACAGCACAAGAGCATATTATTATTATCATTATTATTATTTTTAAAATTCTGCCGAGGTCAACTTTGCCTTTCATCCTTTCAGGGTCAATAAATTAAGTACCAGTTGAATACTGGGGTCAATGTGATCAACTGACCGTCCCCACAAAATCCAGGCTGTGTGCCTATAATAGAAAGGATTATTATTATTATTATTTTACAAATTCTGGGAGCTGGCAGAAGTGTTAGCACGCCGGGCGAAATGCTTAGGCAGTATTTCGTCTGTCTTTACGTTCTGAGTTCAAATTCCACCAAGGTCAACTTTGCCTTTTATCCTTTCAGGATCAATAAATTAAGTACTAGTTGCATACTGGAATCAATCTAACTGACTGCCCCCCCACCCCCACCCCCAAATTTCAGGCCTTGTGCCAATAGTAGAAAGGATTATTATTTAAGGTGGTGAGCTGGCAAAATCATTAGCACACTGGGCAAAATGCTTAGCAGTATTTTATCCGTCTTGACATTCTGAGTCCAAATTCTGCTAAGGTCAACATTGCCTTTCATCTTTTCAGGGTTGATAAAATAAGTACCAATGGAACACTGGGGTGGTAGTCAATCTAATCAACTAACCCCCTTCCCAAAATTTTCAGGCCTTGTGCCTGTAATAGAAAGGACTATTATTATTATAATATACCTGGTGGCGGCTGGTTTTGGGCCTGTATTCAGGGGCTGGATCACTGCAATGCACAGCGACATCTGTTCAGTGGTCTGAGTGAACAGTCACCTCTCAGAGCCATTCAAACGTCATGCATTTGGTCCAGCAAGGTTGCTTCCTCTCATCTCTCTAGTTTGTATTGACTCTCGAGCCACTCCTACACAAACTGGAGGCGTTGAGAGACATCCCGCGTGACCTAGGATGTGGGAGATGCATATGCCGACGACATTACCATAGTGGTGTCAGATCATAAACACATAGAAATGATCGGCACTACTCTCAGGAACTACGAGGCAGTTTCAGGAGCAACAATTAACCACAAAAAAGAAAAACCGGTGGGCTTGTGGCTCAGTAGCTGGAGAAGCAAGTCCATGCCATCTGACTGTGTCATTGGGCACTGGACGGACGGATCAGTTAAACTGCTCAGGGGTCTGGTTTTGTCCGGACCATCAGATGGACAAAATACTGGGATGGGGTAATGAGTGAAGTGACTACTCTCACCCAGAAATGGGTCAAGAGAAAGCTATCCCTGAAAGGTCAGGCAGAGGTGGCTAACATGTATATTGTGGCCTTGTGCCATTATTATTATTATTATTATTAATTATAACATAGAGAAGGATGTGAGGGGTGCCTCCTTTTCTGCAACCTTTAATTAGTCTAAAACTTCACAAACATAAATGTTCTCCCCTGAAACCATTTTTACTCAGGATTACTGAAAGATGGAATTAAAAGCCAGCTGGTACAACTGAGGAACTGAAAAGGGGTGCATTAGGAGATATACCTGTTCCTACTTCTTCACCTCCACCCTGACATCTCTTCTACACACACACACTTGCTACTGTTCTTACTCCCACCTCACCTCCAGTTGAATGAACACACACACACTCCAATATCATATCATCACCCCTTGTCTCCATCCCCCCCTACAAATCTATATTAGACCCAACCAGAAGCTATATATATATATAATGAATGAATGTATATATAGCACTTCTCCTGCACTCCACCCTAGGTAGAATGGAGGCAGGTGATGGGTGATGGTGATGGAAGGGGATAACAAAAGATACTAAAAAAAGATGAAGGTTTGTAATTTCACCGCATCCCAGCAATATGAGCTCAGTCATCTAGGTTGCCATCACCGGTGAATCCCTCTTTTCTACTTTACCATCACTACCTTCATATCTCTATACATCACAACTACTACTACCACCACCACCACCACCACCTTCAATACAGTCACTACCACAACCACCACACCATCTCCATACACACAACTAGTGCTACTACAACCAATTCTCTCTCCATTTATTCACATTCACTACTACCACCACCCATCTCTCAACCATGTGTTTTTTCTTTATTTGGAGATAGGAGCTTTCCAAACAGAAAATATTACACAAAGGGCCAACACACACAAACACACAAAAAGGTATATCAAATACTATACAAGATAAATTCTTGATTTATTGAAATTAACTTTCCTTTGTGAGATTAGTAAACAAATGCCTTGTGGTAATTGCAACCAATGCCAGATGATAAGGGGAGATAATCTCAAGAGTTAAGAATTCTCCGAAATGCACATGCTATTAAGGAAAAGACAGCCTGATTGTCTAAAGACACAAAGACATCTGTGGACACAAGTTTCTGTCTCAATGGCATCATCAGAACAGCAACTGTCCTACCTTGATTCCAGTAGACAAGATACTCAGACTTACACAAAAAGGAACAGAAAACATTTCTGGTTTATGGGAATTTGCATAATCTAAAAGAAAATGAACCAAAAGAAATAACTCAAAGTAGCCAGTGGCATGAAGACAGACCATTTCAATATATCAAGAATTTAACTTTCATTTTCATTGTCCATATCCACCTCAGAAGGTTTTGAACTCAGAACACAGAGGAATACTATTAAATACCATTACTCTAGCTCTTCTGCCAAACACTACCTTTAAGATTATTAATCATCGTTATTTAACATTCATTTTTTTTATGTGGCACCAGCACCAGTGAGGTTACCAAGTAACTTGCAAGACAAAATCCTTCAACTGAGCATGGAGAGTAGTGCTGAGAGAGGTGGCTTTATGCCAGGTGATGAAAGGTTAAAGGGCCAAGAAACAGGCGTTGTGTTATAAAAAAGATACATGGTTACCCCCCCCCTCCCATTGGAAAAGAAAGAGGATGGTGGTGAGTTATAGGAAAGGGAATATAAATGGTATGGGTGGATATTATTATTGGAGAAAATATTCACTGATGATGTAATTTCAATGCCACCCACAACGCTTGTCTTCATGTAAGAGTAGGCTTGGATTGCATTGAAGGTATACAGGAGATATGTATGCCTAATGATGAAAACATTACAAAACATACACATACACACACACACACACATATATCATCATCATCATCATCGTTTAACGTCCGCTTTCCATGCTAGCATGGGTTGGACGATTTGACTGAGGACTGGTGAAACCGGATGGCAACACCAGGCTCCAATCTAATTTGGCAGAGTTTCTACAGCTGGATGCCCTTATATATATATAACCAACATGTGTGTGCTTTTGTATATGTTTGTGTGTGTGTGTGTTCCCTATTTCAAAATGCAAAGACCATGTCGCTGAAAATGTAAGAGGCAACTAAAAGCACTAGTGATAGGAAAGGTATCCAGCTATTAAGCACTGCCTCAGAAAACCCATCCCACATATGCCAGCACGGAGAACCAGATGTAAAACAATAATGGCACTTTCTCTCTCTCTCTCTCTCTCTTTCTTT
>NC_068989.1:85512578-85517193 GCF_001194135.2 Octopus bimaculoides
ATATATATATATGAGAAGAATGATCTCAAAATGCTGAACCTTATGAAGGAAATGACAAAGGACTGAGACATGTGGGGCACTGCTGCATTCAAGAAGACCTGCCTACCACAACAGAATTGATATCCTAAAACCAAGGTACCACATATAAAGCACTGGTGCTGGTGCCACATATAAAGCACTGGCGCTGGTGCCATGCACAAAGCACCAGTGCTGATGGCACATAAAAAGCACCCAGTACACCCTATAGTGTTTAATGTTAGGAAGGGTATCTAACCACAGAAACCAAGCCAAAACAGACTATGGAACCTGGTATGACCCCTGACCTTGCCAGCTCCCATCAGGCCATCCAACTCATGCCAGCATGGAAAATAGGCATTAAATGATGATAATGATATATATATATATATATATATACATACACACACACATATACAATGAAGGCATGTGGCTTAGTGTAAGATCAAAAGTTTTGATTCCTAGTGACACATATCCTTGAGCAAGACACTTTATTTCAAATTGCTTCAGTCCACTCAGCTGGCAAAGATGAATCCTACCTGTAATTCAAAGGGCCAGCCTTATCACATTCTGTGTAATGCTGAATCTCCCTGAGAACTACATTAAGGGTACCCGTGTCTGTGGAGTGCTCAGCCACTTGCACATTCGTTTCATGAGCAAGCCGTTTCACTGATTGGATCAACTGGAACCTTCGTCAAAGTAACCAACAGAATGTCAGTGACAGTGATGATAACGGTAATGATGGTGGCACTGACATTGGTAATGTTGTTCGTAGTGTTGACAATAGTGATGACGTAACAGAGATGATGACGGAGAAGAATTTAGTAGAATATTTTAATTACATCGGCTCTAATGAGCATGCTTTATTTATATCTTAATGCAGTTTGGGATCCATTGTTCCAAAGTAGAATTATTTCATGTTATCTTGAAAGTTTATAAATTCTTATGACGTCAACCATACACACACACACATCTCAGCATGTTAAAATGAATGTATCACCTGGGTATATTAAACTGGGTGTGTCAGCTGGGTCTATAAGGTAGACTATGTGTGTAGCACAGGTATGTTAAGTAGGGTGTATCAACTGGGTGTATAATATAGACTGTTTATAGAAAACTTATTACTTTAAGACAAGAGCACACTAACAGAGACATGCATACTAACAGACACAAACACATTGAGATATAATAGACATACACAAGCATACAGACACACAACACACTAAATATTTGGCTCTGATATAACACTTTACTCTCCTCTCTCACCCACCTACCATACCTATACTTGCATAAGGTAATTATTCTCAACAACTGCATACAAAGCCCTCCTCTAACACCTACACACACACACACACACCCTCCCATCCACTCCTCAACTCTACCGCTCCCCAAACAACCCCTCTACACACTTCCAGAGAAGTAGAAGAGTGTTCCATGCCCTTCTGTAATTTCCAGAATGAGAAAGGAGCATGAAATGGGCAAGATAAAAGCTAAGTGTCAAACAGAAGATGGGGGGGGGGGAGGGGCTGATCCGCCCTCCCCTCTTTCTCACAAACTTCTTCCTCACCAGAATATTCTAATGGTTAATTCCATGCTAAATATAAACCTGGAGCAGCCACAAGAACACAAGAAATTTACTTCACTGTAAGATATTAAGTAACAGCAGTTGCTCGCCTCCAACAGTCAGGGGCCACACCAAGAGTTGAGCGAGAGTTTGGGGGCCGGTAAACCACCATCCACCCATTTCATGCTGGGTGCATAGGGTACCAAGGATGTCAGTAAGATGGTAATGTGGATGATTAAGGGGACACTTGGAAACAAGCAGTATGCTGTCTGCTAAGATATTGACCATATTATCTTCAAAACACAAAAACATAAAATAACACACACACACACACACACTAATAAACACACATGTATACACAAAAAAACACACAGAGACACATGCTCACATATACAAAAATGCATACGTTTGCATAATAATAATCACAGAGAGAGACATGCACACATACACGTGCACACACAACAACAAAAAAACTTACACAGAAAAACACACTTACAAAGAGAAATACACACACACACACACACACACACACACACACACACACACACACAATCAAACACAATGACGTGATATTATCAATAATGGTAGAAAGCATTAGTATCCAATGTTTGCCAATTTGGCACTACAATAGAGTTCTGGCACATATTTACAAACAAACAGATGGTTAATTACTTAACATATTACAATAGAAACTAGTTTTAGATAATGGTTGGAATTGTAATTACAAAAAATATTATTTACGAAAAGAATGGTTGGTGCTACAGCTTGGCCATAACCCATTAGCTGAAACCAATAAAGCAGTAATCGTTATTTACACTTATCTCTGCTAATAGCAATGTTTTAATGACCACATTTTCTATGCTAGCAGGGGGGGGGGGGTTGACAGATCTGCTACACAAAATATTGATACTTGGCAGAGCTTACAATCTACCTTGGCATCACAGGGGCAAGTAGGCAGGAGGTCATCAGGGTGGATGTGGAGGTAGCAGAGGTTACCTCAAGGTGACCGTGGATCAGGAAGTGTGAACCCTGGCAGCTACATTGCTTGTCTGGGTCTGTGCTTACCGGACACAAATTGGGGCTTGATTAAGCTTGATTGGGTCACCTGGGTGAGAGCAGCATCTGATTGCTGAAACACCTGAAACACTTAATGACCCCAGGAAACATCACAGGATGTATACACACACACACACAGACACATATATGCAGTATACATACACACATGTACACAGACAGACACATACATATCTATACACACACACACATTCACACACACACACACACACACACAAATACACAGATGCAAGCATGGCTATGTGTGTGCGAGTAATAAGTCTGCTTTGCTTTCCAACTTGAAACACCTAATGACCCCAGGAAACAACACTAAAGATGTGTACAGGTGCAACACAGACTGATGTAGGGAAAAAAACTGTGTGTGTGTGTGCATATATACAACATACATACTCATATATACATACACACACATATGAATATACAATATATTTATATATATTTATATATATTATATACATACATACATACACACATACATACAAATACACAGGTGCAAGTATGGCTGAGTGGTAAGAAGTTTGCTTTCAGGTTTAGTCCCACAACATGACAACTTGAACAAGTTTCTTCTACTATGGCCCTACACCAACCAAAGCCTTGTGAGTCGATTTGATACCCATGATGTGTGCATATGCATGTGTGTGTATGCATGTCTGCGTATGCATCTATTTACATGCGTGTGCGCAGTGTGTATGTGTAGATCATAGGGATTCTTATTCTGGAAAGGGTAATACATGTTTAGGGGTCTCTAGTCTACAGCGGTCTTGGTGTGTGTGTGTGTGTGTGTGTGTGTGTGTGTGTGTGTGTGTGTGTGTGTGTGTGTGTGTGTGTGTGTGTGTGTGTGAATTATGTATACACACACACATACACAAATATAACAATCTGTAACTTTATATTGGTTTCAAAATTTGGTAAGAGGCCAGCAATTTCAAGTGAAGAACAAAGTTGATTAAACTAACCCCAGTACTCCACTGGTACTTATTTCATTGACCCTGAAAGGATGAAAGGTCAAGTCAACCCTGGCATCATTTGAACTTAGAACATAAAGACAGACTAAATGCCAGCAAACATTTTGCCCAGCATGCTAACGATTCTGCTAGATCACCACCTCGCATTTAACTTTATAGTAAACGGTAATACTGTCCAACCCATGCTAGCATGGAAAGCAGACGTTAAACGATGATGATGATGATTTACCAAAAGAGGATTTTGCTCTGGACTATTTAAGTATAGCTTCTTCAAGTGGAACTAAGATATGGTCACACACATACACACCCCGTCAGCTGCTGTGTGAATTGCAGGTTATCCGACTATGGTTGCCCTCTCTCACTGCTACAAACATATATACTGACATGCTAACCCCCAACACACACACACACACACCCTATATCAGTATAGCTTCTTTTCCCAAGTATGGAGAGTAATATATCTTCCAAGCAGGCTGAAATTTCAAGATCATCATTGCATGCTATATATACAATTTCATGTCAATGAAGATACACACACACACACACATATATATATATATATATATACGTACATACACACATATGCATAGGCACACACAAATACACACATATATGCATGTCTGACATGAAAAAGTGGCTAAATCAGCACTGTCCAGAGGGATGAATATGCAACATCAATATCTAGGAAAGGTCATTCTACAACAGAAACTGTCTGTTGATGGAGTTGTGTGTGTGTGTGTGTGTGTGTGTGTGTGTTTGTGTATGCATGCATGGATGCATATGCATCTGCATGTATGTGTCTAAGTTTACAAATATTAGTACAAGTGTCTGCATATATATATATATATATATATATATTATTATTATTATTATTATATTTATCTTATGATATTTACTTTACTTTATATGATACTCATTTATTGTGCTTTTAATTAATTTTTCTATATGTGATAGTGGATTTTCATCGATGAGTTCTTGAAACTTGGTTATTTTCCCT
>NC_068989.1:85517260-85521749 GCF_001194135.2 Octopus bimaculoides
TATATATATATATATATATATATATATATGAGTGTGTGAATCTGTATGCACACATAGGCAAGTCAGTATGCATGTGTGCTTGTATGCATGTGTGTGTTTGCATGCATATGTGTGTCTGTATGCCTGGGTGTGCATGTCTGTATGTGACCACATACATATTAAGAGTTACTGTCCCTTTCTTGACTTGTTTAAAATATAATTTACTTAGCCAGGTAAGTGCCTCTAAGTAACGATGTGTCAGCACAGAGCCACATAGGTATGACAAGGCTGCTATATGCCTGTGCAAGTGTGTGTGTGTGTGTGTGTGAAAAACGTGCATATGTGAAAACGTGTGTGTAAGCATGCGCTAGTGCCTTTGTGTGTGCTCAATGCTACCAAAGCAAACAAAATATGAAAAGGTTTTCCAGAGACAGATCGACAGGATATCTATATATGTATACAGGAGAGTGAGGGGGTGAGACGAAGCAATACAGACAAAAAGACAATGATAGAAAGAGAGAGAGGGGGGAGTCGTCAATTTAAGTAATCCCTGAAAGACAACTGTAAGCCTGCTACAATCAACATGACTATAAAATTCAGTGTCGGTGGCAGTGATAGTAGTAATAGTTTTAGTAGGATCCCTACTACACTATGACCACTACTACTGCTGCTACCACCACTACTACTAACAGAGCTGGTGTGTGCGATGTATCTCAGTACAGCTCCCAGCTGCCTTTATCCACTGCAGTCTGTGGAAGGGATGATGAATACCTTAATATATGCAGGTTTCATCTGGGAAAGGGACTACTACAACATAACCTTACTACTTAAACACAGATATATATATATATATATATATATATATATATATATATATATATATATATATACACACACACACACACATATCTATATATACATACATATGTGTGTGTGTATGCATGTAAGTAAATGTAGGTAGACACACATACATATAGCTATACACACAAATACACAGATAGATCTTCTTTACTTCACTTTTCCATTACAAAACCTTATAAAGAAAGATAAGGCTCTAGATGTGTCAAACTGTAAATATAGAGAAAGGCTCTGTGTGTGTGAGTGAGAGAGAGAGAGAGAGAGTATGCATTTATGGATGGGTAAATGTATTCATGAATGAGGTCTGTTTCTCAATGTCTCTATGTATATGTGCGGTTGGGTGAGTTAGTGTATGGGAGTTAATTGGAGTGTGTTTAAGTATCTTGCAGCATGTGAGCATGTGTGTCTGTGAGCACATATATTCGAGCTTGTGTTTATGCATAAAAGTGTATGTGTACATAGATTTATGTATGCATGTGTGCGTTTGTGCCTCCAACCTTATGTTCGCACATCCATACAAGTGAGAGGGTGTGTGAGAGCAGAATAATCTAAGTGTGTATCTGTGTTTTTTAATTATCCACTCCCCAACCTCTTAATTTTTCTATTCATTTACTCAATTGTTAAAGTCATTATGCTATAATTAAACAGCACAACAACAATTACCAACTCACCATGAACTATCATTACTACCACCCACAAGAGAGTCTCAGCCTGCTAGAAATATCAGCCAAATTTCCCTCAAATCACACCTGGTGCCTTAACCCTTTAGCATTTAAAACTAGCCATATCCAGTCAAATATTCTACTTGTTTTATGTTCAAACCAACCAGATCCAACCTCTTACATCTACCCTGCAATGCCATTCTAAAAATAAGCAATCACATCATTGAAGTCATGAAGCTACAAGATAATGCAAGATAATCCAAACAATGTGAATAAATAAGCATTACATTTCACACAGTAATTTGAATGCTAAATGGTTAAAAAGCACATGTTGGATATGATACTGGGTACCCTTCACACAGGAAAAAGAAATGGGATGGTCACAGCTAGAATGCCTTTGATCTGACCTGGGAATAACCCCCCCCCCCGCAACCACAATCCAGACTACTTCTGCAGGAGCAATTATAGATCAGCTTTATTATCAAAACAGACAGATAGATATACACTCAATAGTTTTATACTAATTATTTGTAATATAGGCACAAGGACAGAAATTTGGGAGATGGGAATTAGTCAATGAAATCAACCATAGTACTTGCTGGTACTTTGTTATATCCCCATAGCAATGAAAGGCAAAGTCAATCATCCTGGGATTTGAACTCAGAATGCAAAGAGCCCAAACAAAAACCACTAAGCATTTTATCTGACACCCAAGAGTACTTTCTTTTTAGGACCACAGTGGGATGAATGACATAGCTGACTAGATACTGCCGAGTATTTTTTCTGATGCTCTACTGATTCTGCTATCCGCCACTTTAATAATAATGATTATTATTAGTCATGATGTGTGGGAATGTTTTACATTCAGAATCAATGTCCTTGTTACTGGGTCACAACCAGTTTCCTTAGATATTGAGGAGCTTTTTTACAATCCTTGCTGTTCAAAAACTGCAGATTTCTGAATTAACGCAACTCTCATAGTTACACAATCTCAATAAGGCAACTACCGGGTCTGTTGGTGACGGCTCCAATGGTACCTATAACAAGTGGGACTACTTTTATAGAGACCCTCCACAGTCTTTGCATTTCCCAAGTCAAATCATATTTTCCTATTTCTTAGCCACCTCTATGATGATGCACTCTTTTCTTCTCTATATTATTATTATCATCATCATCAAGGCGACAACTGGCAGGGTTGTTAGCATGCCGGACAAAATGCTTAACAGTATTTCGCCTGTCGCTACATTCTGAGTTCAAATTCAGCTGAGGTCAACTTTGCTTTTCATCCTTTCAGGGCCGATAAAGGATTAGAAAGGATTATTATCATTATTATTATTGACGTCACACAGTATACAATATCATGAGGTTGTTGATTGTAGATATTGTGTTTACCGGTGGTTTGTACTGTCTGTCAAGTCACACTGACCTTAGACAGACATTACTTTACGCAATATGTGTGCAGTTCCAAGTAATGCCGACTTTTGCAATACATCTAGATTGTAGGATATCTCTAAGGTTTGCAGATACTTTTTTCAGATTGGGTGGTAATGAACCCAATACTCTGATGACAATTATTATTATTATTATTATTATAGTGCAAACCATTATGTCCCTTTGCCAGTAAATCACTAAAACTAAATATGAAACAGCATAAGCAATTAAAATTTCAAAAGGTGGTGCCCAAAACCAGTAAATGGCCAAATAATAGACAGAAGACCACAAAATACAGTAGAAGGAGAGAATCACCTATAATTGGCACACTGTCAGTTATGATGAGGGTTCCAATTGATCTGATTGAAGGAACAAACCTGCACGTGAAATTATTGTGCAAGTGGCTGAACACTCCACAGACACATGTACTCTTCACATACTTCTCAGGAAGATTCAGTATGACAAAGCTGGCCCTTTGAATTACAGGGACTACTCATTTTTGCCAGCTGAGTGGACTGGAGCAACATGAAATAAAGTGTCTTGCTCAAGGACACAATGCACTATTGGGAATCAAGCTCATGGCCTCACAGTTATGTGCTGCATACTCCTAACCACTTCGCTACACACCTTCATGAATCAACTATATCAACCCTAGTAGGTGACAGGTACTTATTTCATTGACACACCTGCTTCCAACCAAAAGGATGACTCAAAATCAACTCTGAAGGCATTTGAACATTGCCATAGAGAGACAAAGTTAAATAACAAAAGACATTTACATTATGCCCACGGGAATATGGCGTAGGGGTTAAGAGTGCAGGCTACTAACCCCAAGATTCCGAGTTCGAATCCAAGCAGTGACCTAAATAATAATAATAATAATAATAATAATAACAACATCGAAAAATACCTTAGGAATGAGAACCCAGGTTCAAAATTTCCCCAAGACACTTCATGAAGGCTGGAGGGTAAATCAACCGAAACGTGTCAACAACAAACAAAATGAGGACAAATATCTGTCAAATGTAAATAATGTAAATAATTCCTCATCTCTTAAATATAGAACAGAAAAGGCATTTAGCCTACCTTTACTGACTCTGCTAGTTACTAATCATAATAATAATTGTTTCTAATTTAGGAACACAAGGACTGGAATTTGGGGCAAGGGTTAGCTAATTAAATTGACCACAGTACTTGATGATAATAATAGCTTCTAAATTAAGTACAAGACCAACAATTTCAAAGGGAGCAGGTTTAGTTGATTATATCAACCATAGTTCTTGACCTTTTTCTTACCACCACCCCACTTCCAGAAGAATGAGAGGCAGAGATGATCTTGACAAAATATAATCTAAGGCGCAAGAGTGGCTGTGTGGTAAGACGATTGCTTCCCAACCACATGGTTCCAGATTCAGTCCCTCCCACTGTGTGACACCTTGAGCAAGTGTCTTCTATTATAGCCTCAAGCCGACCAAAGCCTTGTGAGTGGATTTGTTAGATGGAAACTAAAAGAAGCCTGTCGTGTGTGTGTGGGTGTGTTTATATATATATATATATAT
>NC_068989.1:85521764-85525561 GCF_001194135.2 Octopus bimaculoides
GTATTTGTTTGTGTTCGTCGCCCCAACATCGCTTGACAACTGATGTTGGTATGTTTACATCCCCCTAACTTAGCAGTTTGGCAAAAGTGACCAATAGAATAAGCACTAAACCTACAAAGAATAAGTCCTGGGGTTGATTTCTTCAACTAAAGGCTGTGCTCCAGCATGGCTGCAGTCAAATGACTGAAACAAGTAAAAGAGTATAATATTTCAGCACAAGGCCAGCAATTTGGAGTGGGGGGGGGGCTAAGTCAATTACATTGACACCTGTACTTAATTGGTGTTTCTTTTATCAACACTGAAAAGATGGAAGGTAAAAGTCAACCTCAGTAGAATTTGAACTCAGAATGTAAAAGATGGATGAAATACCATTAAGCATTTTGTCTACCATGCTAACAATTCTGCCAGCTTGTCACTTTACTCGAATACTAATAATGAAATTCAACACAACCATCTCTTTTCAGTTCCATCCTGACCACTCTCACTCTCTTTACTTTAATCTGAGTAACTGTGAAGCTCCCCTACAGCAAGAATCCCATTCTGTTCTATTCTGATCCCTTCTCTCTCACTTCAATCCCTCATCCGATAGCATAAAGTCACCCCTCTCTCTACTGTAGACCCCACACAGATGAAGGGGATCTTAGTCTTGCAAGCTACATGGCAACATCACCAGTGCTGGTTCCGCAAGGAAAGAACCCAGTACACGCTATATAGTGGGTGGTGTTAGGAAGGACATTAAGTCATAGAAACTGTGCTGAAGCAGACATCAGAGCATGATGTAGTCTTTGGAAAAGTCAGATTCTGTCAAACCATCCAACCAATGCTGAAAACATGGATGTTAATAAATGATGAAGATATACACACACACACACACACATATATATATACACGTACACACACATTTATGTGTGTGTGCACACGCCCTGTGTATGTGTTTATATATATGTTCACATAGATATACACACGTACATACACAAACACACACACACGTGTGTGTGTATGTATATGTGCGTATATGTGTGTGTGTGTGTGTGTGTGTGTGTATGTGTGTGTGTGTGTGTGCATATAAAACACCCACGAGTATGCATGTATGTGTGTGTGCAAATATAAGAATATGTTTATTATTTTAAAGCATGTTTAAGAATAACAATGGAACATTTACTGATGGTGTGTGTGTGTGTGTGTGTGTGTGTGTGTGTGTGTGTGTGCGTGCCTGCATATACATACATATATGAATAATATCTATATCACATACATAAGCATATTTGTACATAACAAAGCGTGGCGCAGTGGGGGGAGGGAGAGGTTTCCCCTCTCCCCACTCCCATCTAACCACCATGTACCGAGTGACTAAAATAATCCAAACTGTGTCAGTTTCTATGGCAACACTGAAGACAATGTCCCTGTGAATGGCAACAGATTTGATAAAGTGCACAGCCAGATCTAAGTAGACTTGTGCAGATATCTAAACAGATAGAGAAGTGGCAGAGACGTATCAAATGTCAGAAGTAACAGCAGCAGCAGCAGTGGCGGTGGTGCTGGTGGTGGTAGTAGTAGTAGTAGTAAGTGTAGTGGTACCAAGTAGTCTATAAAATAGCTCGCAAACAGTTTCTCAAGTTATACACATGCACTCACACACACACACACACACACCATCTCCTCCTCGCAAACATGTATATGTAAGAGTATATATGTGCTCACACACACACACATACATGTATGTATGTATCTTTTATCTTTTACTTCTTTCAGCCATTAGACAGCGGCCATGCTGGGGCACCACCACCTTGAAGAATTCTTTCTTAGTCGAGTGAATCAACCCCAGTATTTATTATTTTTTTTGAAGCGTGATACTTATTCTATCAGTTCCTTTTGCCAAGTCGCTAAGTTACAGGGACATAAACACACCAAGCAGTGGTGTGGGCATACACAAAGAGACACACACATACATATATACAACAGCAGCTTTCAATTTCCATCTACCAGGGCTATAGTAGAAGACATAGGCCCAAGGTGCCACACAGTAGGATTGAACCTAGGATGATGATGATTTTATAAATAAATAAATAAATAAATAAATATATATATTTATATATATATATAGGCGTGGGAGTGGCTGTGTGGTAAGAAGCTTGCTTCCCAACCACATAGTTCTGGGTTCAGTCCCACTGCATGGTATCTTGGGCAAGTGTGTGCTACTATAATCTCAGGCTGACCAAAGCCTTGTGAGTGGATTTGGTAGATGGAAACTGAAAGAAGCCTGTTGTGTGTGTGTGTGTGTGTGTGTGTGTGTGTGTGTGTGTGTGTGTGTGTGTGTGTGTGTGTGTGTGTGTGTGTGTGCACACACACACATATATATTTGTGTGTGTATGTGTTTGTCCCCATCCCCTCACCATTGCTTGACAACTGATGTTGGTGTGTTTACGTCCCTGTAATTTAGCAGTTCTGCAAGAGAGACCAATAGAATAAGTACTAGTCTTGGGGTCGATTTCTTGACTAAAGGCAGTGCTCCAGCATGGCCACAGCCAAATGACTAAAACAAGTAGAGAATACACAGGAGTGTTGTAACCTGGACATTATACTGCAAACATTTGAAAAGCTGGACCAGTTTTACTTGAGATGCTTCCAGAGAGCCTGCATCATCTTATGGAAGGAGACGGTACATAATACAACTGCACCTGAGTAGAGCAAAATTGAAGGGGCCTGAAGTCTTCTCAAGAAGGGCTATACTTTGGTAGGGGGACATGCTGTTCAAATGGTGGACCAAATAGTAAAAGCTATCAACCAGAATACACAAGTGAGCCAATCTAAGAGGTCTAAGAATACCTTCAAATCCAACTTTAAAGCAGGTCTAGTCTCGTGATGGTCTGCTCTTGGGCAGGTTCTGTGTATGTGAACCTTCTCCAACACTCTCTATACAACCTGGGAGGGCCCATATCCTCCCTTCCTATCATTAAATAGATTAACTTCAGCTATCATGAATAAACATGAGATGAATACTGGAGTGGTTTCCCATTGCCTTCTCCAGGCACGTGGGATTTGAACTCAGAATATAGAGAGCTGGAAGATATACCATAAAGCATTTCTGTCAACATGCCAATGATTTTACCACCTGCAGAGTGATGTGAAATGAAGTGTTTTGCTCAAAAACACAATGTACTGTCCAGGAATTGAACTCACAATCTAACAATCATGAGTGCAACGCCCTATGCACCAGGCCACACACTTTCACCACAAAGCATGTAATATTCATTATAAGACTAGAAAAGGTCACCACAAACCCCATCAAAGTGCTCTGCTAGAATAAGGTGCTATGAACACGGCCACATTGATCCATGAGCATGATGTAGTTTGCTACCCCGAAAGACATGGCTGACCACTCACAGTTATGGCTATCCTGTCTGTCAGTGTTGATATCACTCACAGTGGGCCCTTGTCAGTCATCACAGATACCACAACAACCAAGCAAATAAACTAGAAACATAAAAGGAACAGCTCATCTACTATTATATGTGCATGTGTATCTATGGATATATGTATATATGTACTTATATTTGCATGTGTGCCTATGTATCGTGTGTGTGCATGTCTGTGTCAGTGGTGTAACAAGTGTTCTCAGTGCCCAGGGTGTGGTGATATCAAAGTGCCTCCCCACTGCTTTAATCAGCAGAACAAATTTTGGAGTCACTGCACACCTGCAGGTGCAGGTGTGCAATGAAGACAAATGTCACTAAAGTTACCCTGTTACTTATTATGTTTCGTGTGTGTGTGTGTGTGTGTGTGTGTGTGTGTGTGTG
>NC_068989.1:85525571-85528370 GCF_001194135.2 Octopus bimaculoides
GTGTGTGTGTGTGTGTGTGTGTGTGTGTGTGTGTGTGTGTGTACACGCATCTATGAAGGTGTCTATATGTATAAGTGCACATGTATGAATGTGTCTATGAGTGTGTGTGTGTGTGTATCATCGTCGTCGTTTAACAACCGCTTTCCATGCTGGCATAGGTTGGACGGTTTGACTGAGGGCTGGCGAACCAGAAGGCTGCACCTGGGTTCCAATCCGATCTGGCAATGTTTCTACAGCTGGATGCCCTTCCTAATGCCAACCACTCCAAGTGTAGTGGGTGCTTTTTACATGCCACCAACACGGGGGCCAGTCAGGCAGTACTGTCATCAGCCACGTTTGAATGGTACTTTTTATGTGCCACCGGCACGGGAGCCAGTCAGGCGGCACTGGCAGCAACCACGCTCGAATGGTGCTTATTACATGCCACCAGCACAGGACCAGTCAGCCAGCACTGGCATTGACCACGCTCGAATGGTGCTCTTATGTGCCACTGGCATAGGAGCCAGTCAGGCGGCACTGGCAATGATCACGCTCGAATGGTACTTTTTATGTGCACTGTCAAGGGACCAGTCACGCAGCACTGGCATCGACCACACTTGAATGGTGCTTTTTACATGCCAATCAGGCGGTACTGTCATATATCTATATCGATATGTGTGTGTCATCATTATCATCATCATTTAACATCCGCTTTCCATGCTGGCATGGGTTGGACGGTTTGACAGGAGCTGGCTAGGCAGAAGACTGCACCAGGCTTCAGTGTCTGTTTTGGCATGGTTTTTATGGTTGGATGTCCTTCCTAACACCAACCATCCCGCATGTGCTTGTATGTATGTGAATGTGCAATTATTGTTTAACACCAAGTTGAACCTGACCAAGCAGATCTGAAATGAAAGGCAATACAGCCACAATCATTGTAAAACTGTTTTTGAAAACATAATATACCCATGTAATATGAAGAAGATCTGGCTGCTATTTCCAGCAAGTCAATGTAACAAAATAAGGCAAAGAATGTGTGCTGTGTACGTTTTAACATGAGTATTGTATTTCCATGTTATTTTAACATTTTACCAACATTTTGAGAATGGTGGATTGTTCCATATCAAAGATCTTGTCTATGAACTATAGCTACATCATCAACAATAACAACAACAACACACAGATGTCTTCACAAAGTTTAGTGGATCATGAGTTAAAGAATCACAGAGCTGTCAGTAGGGTACAACAGTATTTTAAGAAACAATCTGGCCTTCAATGCAAGTTGAATAAACCACATTTGCACACACACACATTTCTATGTGTAGGCATAGGTTTGTGTGCACATGTCTATAGACGTGTGTGTGCATATACACACCATAGAGAGGTAAATACCAAGATGGGGTCTGGCATGGAATAACTCACTTCATGGACAGACAGTTGAGAGCAGAAGTCTTGGCTGACAGGCTATCTCGAAGATGGAAAAACTCTTATAGCAAAAACATCATTTTTTTTTTATTAGCCATTGGACTGCAGCCACGCTGGAGCACCACCTTGAAAAGGTATTTAAGTCAAATTGATCCAGGTACTTAAGTCTGATACTTACTGTCAACTGCTAGGTTATGGGGCATAAACCTATACTAGTTGTCAAGTACTGAGAGACAAATTTACTTCCCAACTACATGATTCTGGGCTCAATCCCACTGTGTGGAACCTTGGGCAAATGTCTTCTACTACACTCCCAAGCACACCAAAGCTTTGTGAACAGATTAGGTAGACAGAAAATGAAAGAAGCTTGTCATATATACAAGCATTCCTTGGCTTAAGTCATTTCAATTTAAGTCATTCTCAATTACATGTCAGTTTTCAAAAGTAATATATGAAAAAATAAAAATCAAGCTAAGTCATTTTACTCGACTTTACATGTCCGCCACAAATATTAGAATCGTAAAAATCACTAGGAAACCATTAAAAGCACATAAAACCATGTTACTCTACAATAAATAAGAATAAAAGCATGCAGCCAATGGATCAGGAAATAATTGCTATCTTGAAGCGTTGCTATATGAAGCATAGGCTGCAGCAAGCAAATAGCTGCAACTGATCTTGATGAGTCCATCACACTTCATGACTTTTGGAAGAGATGCGATATTTACAAGGCTGTACAGAACACAGCAGCATCATGGAATGATGTACAGAGCACAGCTATGAATGGTGTATGGAAGAAGCTATGCCCGCAATTCATGAATTATTTTAAGGGGTTTCATAATGTTACCATCAACAAAACATTGATGACTATGAGCAAAGAACTGGAAATGGATTTGGAGGAGGAGGATTTCGTAGATTTATTTGAAAAAGACAAGAAGACCCTAATGATTTGAGAGAGCTTCACGAGCAGCAAAATAAAGAAGGAGAGGACGTTGAACCTGAGCCACATCACTTTACCATTAAGAAAATGCAGCAAGCATTTGCATATATCGAAAAAGATCTTGGCATTGAGACAGTTGTAAATGAGCATCACTGTCATATACGCTGTGTCACTCATCTCCAATATTCTGTGAGAGCATGTCTGGCTGTGGGGAAATATTTATCTTTGCTGTAAATAGGTGAGGGTTGCTCATAGAAAATCTGCATCAACAAATTCCATCCAGGTGCAGCAGTGGTTGTGCGGTAAGAAGTTTGCTTTCCCAACCACATGGTTCTGGGTTCAGTCCCACTATGCAACACCATGGGAAAGCCTCTTCTACTATAGCCTTGGGTTGACCAAAGCATTGTGAGTGGATTTGGTAGACAGTAACTGAAAGAAGCCTACCGTATATATAT
>NC_068989.1:85528507-85530681 GCF_001194135.2 Octopus bimaculoides
TATATATATATATATGTATGCATTTGTGTGTGTGTCTATCTCCCTACCATCATTTGACAACCGATGTTGATGTGTTTAGGTTTCTGTAACTTAGTGGTTCAGCAAAACTGACCAATAGAATAAGTACTAGGCTTACAAAGAATAAGTCCTGAGATCGATTTGTTCAGCTAAAGGTGGTGTTCCAGCATGGCCACAGTCAAAATGACTGAAACAAGTAAAAGAATAACAGAGAGGAAAAAACCCATGCAAAAACGGAAACGTGGACAGTAAAAAGATGAAGATGATGACGATGATATATAGAAGTATTATCCTTAGTTGAATTTAGCTAAATACATCAGCAGAAGGGTTACATGTGGTATTCATCCAGATATAAAGTGGTGGGGGAAGAGGATATTATTTAGAAAAACACCAGATTTCTATCTATAAACCAACTTTCAGATTCACACACAACATAATTTTCTCATTTCTTCAATGAGGCATACAAAAGCACTGAAGGAAACCAGACCAGACATAGTAATCGGAGCTGCCAATGACATTTCTTAAACTTGCTCAGACACCTCCCTCAACTTTCTCCACTTTAACTCTTTCCAAACCAACCCCCTCAAGTGCACCTCTGCTTCTACCAGATGTTAGAGATAGTTCTACTTTAATTAAAACCTTCCATCATCATTTTATGCTACTGATGTTGTTATTAAGCTCTAGGCAAGTCCTAAATGAATAGATCTGATGTGTTCCAGACATAACCATCCCATCAGTAATTTGAACCACATTGTCTATTGGTTGCTATTTCTTGCGCACAGAGAATTCCTAGTTGTCTCATAACAATTTTATGACACAACCTCTTGTTTAAGGTATGTTCTAAACATTAGCTTAATTGTAACAAAGTTATGCCTTTTACAAATTATTTTCAAACATCATCGAAGCTCAAGTAATTGAAACAAAACAGACGGCCTTGTGCCTGTGTTAGAAATCATTATTATTACTATTATTATTATTATCATTATTATTAAGGCAGCGAGCTGGCAGAATCATCAACATGCCGGGTGAAATGCTTAGTAGTATTTCGTCTGTCACTACGTTCTGAGTTCAAATTCTGCTGAGGTAGATTTTGCCTTTTATCCTTTCAGGGTCGATAAATTAAGTACCAGTCAAGTACTGGGATCGATGTAATTTGAGGCCTTGCGCTTCCAGTAGAAAGTATTATTATTATTATTATTATTATTATTGTTAAGGCGGTGAGCTGGCAGACTCGTTAGCATGCCGGGCTAAATACTTAGCGGTATTTCATCTGGCGCTACATTCTGAGTTCAAATTCTGCTGAGGTCAACTTTGCTTTTCTATCTATAAACCAGTTTTGCCTTTCTATCCTTTTGGGGTCAATAAATTAAGTACCAGTGATTGACTGTCCCCCTCCCCACAAAATCCAGGCCTTGTGCCTATAGTAGAAAGGATTATTATTATTAAGGCAATGAGCTGGTAGTATTGTTAGCATGCTGAGTAGTATTCTGCCTCTTTTAGGCATTTTTCATTGTTATTGACTTTTTACACAACACTTTAGGTAACCCCACTTTGTCCTTCGTGTTTTGTAATGTCCAATCTTATTTTTGTTGGCCCTTGTGGCTAATAAAGAAAGGATTATTATTATTATTATTATTATTATTATTATTCAGTAGTTTTATTTTTATAACGTGCTTTCACTTCACTACCGAGCGCAGCTCTGTGCGCCTTGGGTATGTGCTGTGGTTTGCTGTGGTGCTCTTATGTTTACTGTATTGAAAGTGTTTTGCGTAGAATGTGTGCAGTACCCAGTAGTGCAATTTTCTGTATGTTATATATATTTGTAAGTCCTGGTGTTTTTGTTATGTATTTGTCTGAATATTTTTTTATTATACCTAAGGCACCTACTATGATAGGAATTGTTTCTGTTTTTAGATTCCACATTCGAGTTATCTCTATTTCCAGGTCTTTGTATTTTGAAAGTTTTTCCATTTCTTTTAGAGAAACGTTGTCATCTGCTGGTTATTATTATCGTTATTATTATTATCATTATTATTATTATTATCGTTATTATTATTATCGTTATTATTATCATTATTATTATTATTATCATTATTATTATCGTTATTATTATCATTATTATTATTATTATCGTTATTATTATTATCATTATTATC
>NC_068989.1:85532969-85541515 GCF_001194135.2 Octopus bimaculoides
ATTTGTAAGTCCTGCTATTTTTGTTATGTATTTGTCTGAATATTTTTTTATTATACCTAAGGCACCTACTATGATAGGAATTGTTTCTGTTTTTAGATTCCACATTCGAGTTATCTCTATTTCCAGGTCTTTGTATTTTGAAAGTTTTTCCATTTCTTTTAGAGAAACGTTGTCATCTGCTGGTTATTATTATCGTTATTATTATTATCATTATTATTATTATTATCGTTATTATTATTATCGTTATTATTATCATTATTATTATTATTATCATTATTATTATCGTTATTATTATCATTATTATTATTATTATCGTTATTATTATTATCATTATTATCGTTATTATTATTATTATTATCGTTATTATTATTATTATTATCATTATTAAGGCAGTGATCTGGCAGAATCCTTAGCCAGACAAAATGTTTAGCATTATTTCTTTCAGCTCTTCACATTATGAGTTCAAATTCCACCGAAGTCAACTCTGCCTTTCATCTTTTTAAAGTACCAGTCAAGTACTGGAGTCAATGTAATCAACTTGCCCCCCTCCCCCGAAATTGCTGGCCTCGTACCAAAATTTGAAATCATTATTATTATTATTTAATGAGAAAAATAATAATCAATATACAGCCTCAGCTTATCTTAGTTAATGTCCATTAGAAAAAAAAATGTAGGTAGAGAGGTTCCAGAGAGCCCTATTTTTGGAATGGATTAGATTTAGTTGGGGATTCATCAAGTAAGACACAACATGAAGAGAGGCAAGAGTATTTGAGTAATCTTGATAATGGTGATATTCAGCTTGTTAGCTGAACAGAGCAGAAGTCATTGTAGTAGGTGTGGAAGAGAAAGGGAGAGAAAAATGCCCTCTAAGGTCTAGAGCAGCAGTCCCCAAAATACCAGCCCCAACCTCCCAGTAATAGTGATACTTTTTATTAACGAGAAGACCTAATATACATTTTATCTATATAATTCTTCTTCTTCATTGTGTTGGACAAGTTTAAAACCATCTTAATTTATCAAATATAGCAATTTCCCTGCCATCTTTTCCATCTTCACAGGCTCCACTGCAGTGGGTGGGGTACCTTTACTTCCTCCCCATTACGAGAAACACCGATCTAGAGATTGCATGTTGGTAAGTAAATATTTGCCAGTATGGTGGTGGATGACCTTAATTTAGTTGAGATCTCAAAAGAGATTGTGAATGTATAGGCAACAGCCCCTTCTCAGATAACTGTGGGTTACATATCAGCTATGCAAAGGGTCACCAACTTATTAAGTTGTTAGAGCTTCTATTATAGTAACCCAAGTTGTGGGTGCCCTGAGCACTAGCATAAAAGAGTTGGCCTTTAAATAAAGACCTCCTCAATACCAGACACTGGAGTAAAGTAAGATGAGGAGAATCTAAACTATCAAAATAGAAAGATGAAGTAAAATACAAAATAAATAAAAAAAACCTCCCTCCATGGATATGTTGGGATTGTTTTAAATGTAGGAAGGAGGTAATGAGGTACATTGTCTTATCGGAAGTTACCATAGGAAATGGGTTGCACTACAAGACTATCTTGAAAGAAGCTTACCCTCAAACCCAACCTATTCTATCACAGTGACGACACCCAACAGCGTCTTATGACAGCTTTTGACCTTGTAATGCGACTTGCTTCAGAAGGAAAATTATTTTGTTCAAGTAATCTTCCTGGCTCCATTTTAGCTTTCTTCAGAGTAAAAACAGCTGCTAATCATTTCATAAAACCCCGCAATACATATCATACAGTATATTTTACACATGGTAGATTGTGCTGTTTCTGCATACACACAGCTAGATCACATCTAAAGTCATCTGACTGCCAAGATTCTCCCACACACACTCCAAAGGCACTGGCCTACAATCAAGATGTTCCTCTCTTGTCTTTGCAGATACTAATACATCCCTGTCTCCTTTAAATTAACCAACACACACCAATTATTGACCCACTGTCAAAGTGTGTCCTAACTTGGTCTTTTTCACTGCCCTCTAATGACCTCTGTTCCTTTGAACCTAACAACACTACACCTCACCCTACCTAAGCCCATGTAATGTACTTTTTCATTCCTCCTTACTTCACCACAGTTATTCATCTTCAAGAGGGCACCTCTTAACTAAGGGCATTGACCTTTCCTGTTCAAGACAGTCTCAAAAAAAGACAAAGTGGTCACAGCTCAAACAAGTTCAATCACAGGACTGCTTGTGGGTTGGACTGTAGTACAAAACAAAATTAATACCCTTACTAAATACACTGAACAATCTATACTCTACAAAAGTGCATTCTTCTGAAGCTCTTTTCAATATTTATTGTCCCCAAAACACATGTGACCCTTCGAATATTCTAAATTACACACAACCTTTTCTCAATGCCCCACACTTATTCAATCCATTTCAATATTTTGTTATAGCTATTCCGCAATATTAGTAGCAGTGCATTGCACAATCAAGAGATTATTTCACAGTATTTACGAACATTCCTTTACATTCTGCATTCAAATCTTGCTGGGGGTTGATCAAATATAGAACTGGCCAAATACTGTACCTTGCCACAAAAATGTGTGGCCTTATGCCAATGTTAAAAATAAAATATATCTATAATATTAGACATATTATAGATATCTTTTGCATACAGCTTAATGTACAACTGCCACTGGCAAGTTTAACTCTTTCAATACCATCCTGGTTGAAACCACCTCTGGCTCTGTAATACAAATGTCTTGTTTTCATAAGTTTTGAATGAAAATCTTCCACAGTCACAATTTATGTTCCTAACACTAGCTTAATGATGACTAAGTTATTTTACTAAATTCTTTGTTATATTTAAAATTAATTGAAAGAAACATAGAGCATCTCAAAATAAATGCAGTAATGAAAATGTTAGAGCTCAACATAGAGTATCATCATCCAGTCTACCTTCAGTCAAGGGGTATGATTATTACTGCACTGCAGAGGTTGCAAATAACCACAATGGTGAAACGTTTGTAGGGAACAAACAAGATAAACTTGTGTACATCATAATTTCTCACTCACTCACACTCACACACACACACACACACACACACACACACACACACACACACACACACACACACACACACACACACACACACGATGTGATTACATTGAGAGATTATATTGAGAGAAATATAAAGAAGAAAATTGTCAATAAGATCCAAAAAAACATCCATTACAGTTCTTTAGCCATAAGCTAACCAACCCTGTTTCAGTAGAGCCATCATCATATGAAGCCCAGCCATAACCACCTTCAGTTACTATATCCAATGCATCCATTTTTGTTGTTGCTTAGTTCTGATCCAGAATGAATTACAGCTGTGACAGTAGGCTGTTATTTCAGAGAGGCTTGGCTGTTATTTTTGCAGGTTGAGTGACTATGTAAAGGCTCCCTGGTAACAAGTTGTAATAACAGGTGTTCGTTGACACATGACATCAACACCACCCAGTGGAACCATAGTGACTGCTACTTAACAAAGCATCAAAGCAAGGTTGGTGGTACTCAGTAACACCAGGGGCAGATGAGTCAGGATGGCGGGTGAAAAATAATCCATTAAGGGGTGGTAGATCAACGAGGGCAGGCAGTACGCTAATGAGGACATTGACTGAAAAATTCCCAGCAAACATCTGTTTATTTGAAGAAGCCAATCATATTCACCAACGACTTTTCCAAACACCCAACTACACCAGCACCACATCTCACACACAGCCTAGTTGCACCAACCACCATTATATACCAAACCATCAACCACTGAAAGATCATCTCCAATATAAGCTATATGGTTTATTAGATTTACCAAGGAGCATTTCTATCTGGTGTGAGGTAGGGGATGATGTAGACATAATATATTAATAGTTATATATAGACATATTTACATCAATATTCTAACTTCACACATTTTCTTGCATATGCAAGAAAGCACAAACATATTTTCATGCATGTGTGTTTGTAGCCTGTGTGAATCCAAACAATAGCCACAGAGTGGAAACGATAAGGTTAAACACACCAACTCCTATAAATTTCTTCATACAAACATATATACAAACGCATGCACAGTATTTTAGAACGTGGATAAAGATGATTCAGAGGTAAATCCGAGACTATCAGAAGTGGATCTTCTTCAATAACTCTATAAAGAGTAGAGAATGGTTTTTCCTTGATAGAATAAGCTGAACACTATCAATCACTATCTAATTATCGATCACTATTTAATCTCTGATAGTAGCAAGTAATGAGGTAATGCAATAAAGGCGATCAAAAAATATTTTAGTAAACATGGTACTTGTTTTGTTGATGAAAGACGAACCTTATGTTAAGACAAAATTATAATATGAATCTTAGCAAACATGCTACATCAGCATCATCATATAACATCTGTTTTCCATATTGGCATGGGTTGGCTGGTTTAACAGGAGCTGGCAAGCCAGAGGGCTGTACCAAACTCCACTGTCAGATTTGGCAAGGTTTTTATGCCCTCCCTAACACCTGAAAGATACCATCAGTGTTAATTTCTTTATTTCGTTTAAGATATTCACACTTAGCCCCACAGGAAAGAAATCAAACATTCTATTCAGTTGTAAAATAACATAGTATATATATATAGTACAGACTGGTAACAATATACAATAAGTATAGTCAAAGTATCAACAGATGACAATAACAGTGTCTAGTCAGAGTATAGAAGGGTGGTGGTGATGATATACTATCTAAGGACATTCCCTGCATGGAAACCAAACAGTGAAGTCCGTGTTAATATACATAGCATAGTGAACCAACACATTTTAATTCAAATTACACAATAAGGAGAAAGAATTATCTTCATGATTGATTTTCATCATTAAAGGTAGTGAAAACAACATTGGAATTTTAATTAAAAATTCATTTGAAACAGAATGTGGGCAATGCTCTGTGAAGTGAGTCAGATCTTGGCAGTACAGTGACAACTCCAGATGTTTCAGCCTTATTGGACCTCTTCTGCAAAACAGAAACTATCAGTGTCACCAGATAAAGATCAATTTAGAATGAATGTATGTATGCATGTATGTTGTCAGCTCCAGCTCGTATCTGAGCATTGGGTTCGTCAGTTTCTATCCAGTCTCTTCAGCTGATGTTTGTGCCAAATGTGACTCTGGAGTCCAAGTCGGTGGCAAAAGAGTCATAGGCAAAATTCGCACAGGATGGTTGGTGCAGGTCAAGGATGTTGAAGACGCTCCTTTCTTCTCCTGCATTTTACCTCCACATTCTGTTGTCTGCTCTGCTCAAAGGAACTGGCTCCATTGTGGATAGCAGTCCTCCAGGCTGTCCTATCCATGGCAATCTATTCCCATGAGGATGGCTGGATGCATGTATTTAGGTTTGTATAAATGTATATCGTTACCAGCGTCGCCTTACTGGCACGTTAGAAAATCATTCGAGCGAGGTCGTTGCCAGTGCCGCTGGACTGGCTCCTGTGCAGGTGGCACATAAAAAACACCATTTTGAGCGTGGCCGTTGCCAGTACCGTGTGACTGGCCCTCGTGCCAGTGGCACGTAAAAGCACCCACTACACTCTTGGAGTGGTTGGTGTTAGGAAGGGCATCCAGCTGTAGAAACTCTGCCAGATCAGATTGGAGCCTGGTGCAGCCATCTGGTTCACCAGTCCACAGTTAAATCATCCAACCCATGCTAGCATGGAAAGCGGACATTAAACAATGATGATGATGATGATGGTGTATGTACGTTTGCATGTACATTTTTGTGTATGAATAAAAACATTGAGGGCTTGATAACTTGAACTAAATACTAGGGGTGGGACGTTCACATTAGCTTCACAAAATTGCTGAATACAGATACAGTGGTAATAAAGCTGAGGTGCTGAACTATTTATTGAATACGAACCAGAGTTCAAACCTTGCTATAGCCATTCTATTTTGCTACAAACCCTCACACCAGACTTTCCTTATCCCCTATCTTTCTCTCTAGTTGACTGTAAAATAAGTGTCACTCCCTACATCACAGTTGAAGGTTTAGGCAATAGAAAGAGGCAGACACCCAGCTGTGAAAACAATTGCTCCATATAATTCATGTGCAAATATCAAAATTGACAAAAACATAAAACTAAATAGATATAAAACAAACCAACAAACTAACCCTCCTCCATCCTGCCTTGCTGCTGACACCCCTACCTACTCAGTCCACACAACAAAATAGGATGTTAAACAGTTTTAAAATACATCTTTCTCTGGCTGACATCATTTGAAGGAGGCAGAGGGTGTTATTTAATTATTAGCATCTTTTTCTTTACCTATATACACTGAAATAAGTTTACAACACCCGATGATAATTTAGGCTATCTATGAGAGCAAGGGCAGAGGGTAGGAAAGGGACAGTGGTAAAGAGAAGGACCAAAAAAATGTGAAGGGAGCTGCTAGAAATTTCTAACAACCGAGAGAGAGAGAGAGAGAGAGAGAGAGAGAGAGAGAGAGAGAGAGAGAGAAAGAGAGAGAGAGAGAGAGAGAGAGAGAGAAAGAGAATGAAGAATCACATGGTTACTGTCAGAAATAACTTGAGACGTCAAAGAATTGCTCTCTGGAACACAATACAAACATCCAACCACCCACAACTAGAAACATCACAGATGGTTTGTTAGAAAATTCTAGCGAACTTTCAGAAAGAAAAATGCAGGCTGTATCATAAAGTTATTGTTTAGGCCTAAGTCAACCATGATCCAACAAGCCTATATTACCAAAGACATTCCAGTCATGACCATCCTGCTTTTTTGTACATCAGGGATTACATTGTTCAATATTGCCGTCCTTTTAGAATATGATTTGAAAGCGATTTGGTTGCTATTGCTAGGAAATCAACCAACCATGAGGAGGCTGTCTCGCTAACTCACGCTTTATCATCAGTAAATTGAAAGAATCAATAAAGAAATCGATTAAATGCCTTGTGATAACGGTAAATTCCTTTTTGTTTTGAGTTCAAATCCAACTGGGAGTGACAATGCCTTTCATCCTTGGCAGATTGATAAAATAAGTACCAATCAAATATTGCGGTTGTTTTAATTAACATAATCGTCACCATATATCAACTTAATAATATTTTGATACATTCTCATTCTGATGACATTGATTACCCCTTTCATCCTTCCAGGATTGATAAAATACTAATTAAGAACTGAGGTTATTAAACCACACAAACATGTGCGACCTTGTGCTCACATTATATAGTTTATTGAGTGGCACAATCAGGAGAGTTCCCTAACCCCACAGGACAAAAAGCTCCATAGTATTTTAGATAAGGTTCTTTAGATTCTGAGTCCAAATCAGACCAAGGTCAACTTTACTTTTCCCCATTTCAGAGATGGAGGTCAATAAAATCAGTAGCCTTCAATAGGAAAAACTGACAATACCCTTCTCTGTCCCACAAAGTATTTGTGACCATATGTTAGGTCAGCAATTATCATCATCAACATTATCAAGAAAGACCAACTTGTTTTCTATGAAGGAAAAGGTTTCACTGAGATAAGAAGAGAAGTGACTGATGTTTAGCCCCATATTAGCCCTGCACCAGCAGGTCAATGATCAAAGATGTTATTTAGCCCTTCATCAGCCATAAAAGAGCAAACCCATGATCAAAGTCTGTTTGTTAACCCATATCAGCAGGCCTTCGTTATTTAGCCCTACATCAGCCCTGGTCTAGCAGGTATAAAGCTTTGCTGTGTAACCCAATGTTAACCATGGGTCAACAAGTTTATGATCAAAGTTGTTCTTGTCTAGCGCTATGTCAGCCCAGATCTGCCGAACACGACTACTATCAACAACTTTTTCATCTTTTCAGATCGTTTACCAGAGACATCATCTAATATGTCCCTCCTTTTTAATGTCAGTAGAGTATGATCTAAGAAATCTGATTATCATTTCTAGCAGGTTAAACAACCACACTAATGTCCTCTCATTGGCTCATAGCATGAGAAAATATGCGACAAAGACTGAGCAGATGATGACAAGAACAGCAGATAATGAAGACAAATAGGAAAATGAAGAGGAGAGGAAAGAAAAGGGGAACAAAAGCTGCAGATAAAGAACTGGTGGAGGAACAGAGGTTATAGCAGGCAGCTCCCTCAGAAAACTGCTATGTCTGCTTAGCCCAAGTCTACATGTGTCTAGCTACCTAGCTTCAATGAGATGCCAAGGAACCAGAGACAACTAAAGGCTGAGAAATGGTAATGGGAATACAGTTTGCATAAGACACTGCTTCAAAAACAAACATTGTTCTTTTAAACTAGGTTTTTGACAAAAAAAATTAGTTTTTTTTTAAATGTCAGACATGAATTCATACATACACCCACACATGTTTGCATACAAAAACAAGCATGTGTGCGTGAGTGTGGGCGTGCACGAGTGTGTATATATATATATATATATATATATTAGTATATGCAAACAACAGGTTTGATAATACAAACAGAAAAACAGAACTTAAAACATGAGTTGCTTTTTTTATCTTTTAGTTGCTTCAGTCAGACTG
>NC_068989.1:85543903-85544847 GCF_001194135.2 Octopus bimaculoides
AGGAGGAAGAGGAGGAGGAGGAAGAGGAGGAGGAGGTAAGGTAGAAGAGAGTTTGAATCAGAGACAAAGTTTGTCCATTAGAGAGACAAAAAGTCAATGTGTGAGCGACTTTTGGAAATGTATGGGTGTGTATACCTGTACATGTGTGTGTGTGTGTGTGAATGTGCATATATGTGTAGGAGACTTGAGACAGGAAAAGACTGTAGGAGAGATGAGATATGAGAGAGAGAGAAGGAATAAGAGATATGAGAGAGAGAGAGAGAGAAAGAGAGAGGAGAGAAAGAGAAAGAGAAATGAGACAGAGAGAGTGTGTATGCGCGTGTGTGCGTGTCTGTGTGCATGTGCATGCATGCGTGTGTGTGTGTGTCAGATGTATGATAGGAAGAGTATAAAAGATATGAAAAAGCATGATTGTGAAGGAGGAGGAGTCTGTGAGATTAGTAAGAAAGAGTAAGAGGTGGAGTAGATGGATGTAAAGGTTAGGCTTTTTACCGGGCCAACACACACACACACACACACACACAAGGAGAGATAAAAAGGTATTTGGACAATATGTGCTAAACTAATGTGTGTGTGTGTGTGTATATGGGTGTGAGAAAGAGAGAGAGAGAGAGAGTGTGACAGACTGACAGAATGAAGATAAGATAAAGGTGCATGTGTGTATGCATCCATGTGTGTGTGCGTGTGTGTGTGAAAGCATGCACGCATGTGCTGTGTGTGTGTGTGTGTGTGTGTGTGTACATGTAGAAATAGAGAGGAGAAAGTCATTTAAAAGTGCATTTAACTGCAAATAGAATGGAAGAATACCATAGTCGTCGTCGTTTAACGTCCGCTTTCCATGCTAGCATGGGTTGGACGATTTGACTGAGAACTGGTGAAACCAGATGACTACACCAGGCTCCAATCTGATTTGGCAGAGTTTCTACAGCTGGATGCCCCCTTCC
>NC_068989.1:85545095-85547931 GCF_001194135.2 Octopus bimaculoides
GCATGAGGAGAGTGGGGAGAAAATTGATAAAACAAGATTTATTGAAGTAGATGAAATTAGCTTTCCACAGCAGCAGTAGTAGTAGCAGTAATAGTAGTAGGAATATTAACAACAACAACAACATACATACAACCAAATCTGTCATGTGAGTGATGCGAGATAGTGGGGGGAAAAATGTATAAAAATTGCAGCGAATAACAGCAACAATGAAAGGGTGAATGAGTGTGAGAGGGAGAGAGGGGGGAGTGAGTGTGAGAGAGAGGGTGAATGAGTGTGAGGGAGAGGGGGAGTGAGAAAGAGAGAGTGAGTGAGTGAGAAAAAGAGAGAGTGAAAGAGAAAGAGAGTGAAAGAGAAAGAGAGTGAAAGAGAGAGTGAGTGAAAGAGAAAGAGAGTGAAAGAGAAAGAGAGTGAAAGAGAAAGAGAGTGAAAGAGAAAGAGAGTGAAAGAGAAAGAGAGTGAAAGAGAAAGAGAGTGAAAGAGAAAGAGAGTGAAAGAGAAAGAGAGTGAAAGAGAAAGAGAGTGAAAGAGAAAGAGAGTGAAAGAGAAAGAGTGAAAGAGAAAGAGAGTGAGTGAGAGAGAGAGAAAGAGAGAATGGGAGAGTGAATGAGAGAGTAAGAGAAAGAGAGTGAGTGAAAGAGAGAGTGAGTGAAAGAGAGAGTGAGTGAAAGAGAGAGAGTGAGAGAGAAAGAGAAAGTGAGAAAGAGAGAGTAAGAGAGAAAGGGAGAGTGAATGAAAGAGAGAGTGAGAAAGAGAGAGAGAGTGAGAAAGAGAGTGAGAAAGAGAGAGAGTGAGAAAGAGAGAGAGTGAGAAAGAGAGAGAGTGAGAAAGAGAGAGTGTGAGAAAGAGAGAGTGTGAGAAAGAGAGAGTGTGTGAGTGAGAGAGAGTGTGTGAGTGAGAGAAAGAGAGTGAGTGAGAGAAAGAGAGTGAGTGATGGAGAAAGAGAGTGAATGAGAGAGAAAGAGAGTGTGTGAGTGAGAGAAAGAGTGAATGAGAGAGAAAGAGAGTGTGTGAGAGAAAGAGAGTGAGTGAGAGAAAGAGAGAGTGAGTGAAAGAGAGAAAGAGAGAGTGAGTGAAAGAGAGAAAGAGAGAGTGAGTGAGAAAGAGAGAGTGAGTGAGAGAGAGAAAGAGGAAGGATAGTCATTCATTTGTGTTATATTATTAAATAAAGGCAGACCAAAGTAACGCTAACAGGAAGTGATGGAACCAGACAAAATATATTCATGTATTCCAAGACTCAGCTACAATTACAGCCTCACTGGTCAGCAGAACAGACTCAGACAGAGTCGATGAGGGATACAACGAAGTCAATAACTCATGTTAGAAACAACAGCCAAATCACTCTGAAAACACACTAACAACAAAAGATCACAGAGAACATAATCCGAGATATATTGTATCTGAATGAAAAGCAAGATCAGCATTATGGGATTGTAGAAATAGGACTGACCTAGCACTAAACATTAACTATAGCTACTAATACTCATCATCATCATCATCATCGTTTAATGTCCGCTTTCCATGCTGGCATGGGTTGGATGATTTGACTGAGGACTGGTGAACCAGGTGGCTACACCAGGCTCCAATCTGATCTGGCAGAGTTTCTAAGGCTGGATGCCCTTCCTAACGCCAACCACTCCGAGAGTGTAGTGGGTGCTTTTACGTGCCACCGGCACAAAGGCCAGTCAGGCGGTACTGGCACTGGTTCCAAATTTTGGCACAAGCCCAGCAATTTCGCGGGGAAAAGTAAGTCAATTACATCAACCCCAAAACTCAAATGGTATTTATTTCATCGATCCCAAAAAGGATGAAAGGCAAAATTGACCTCAGCTGAATTTGAACTCAGAACATAAAGATGGATGAAATACCGCTAAGCATATTATGTTACCCAGCAGCTTTTTTTCAATTGGGGTAGCAAGACACAGCAATACACCTGTTTCTGTTTTTCTGTTGCTCTAACCTCTCATCACCTGGTACAAAACCAGCTCTCTAAAAACTAGTCCTCCTTCAGCTGAGGGGGTCATGTCTAGAAAGTGTGTGTGAAAGCCAGCTGTGGTCATGATCAAGACAGAAGGGAGATGGATGGTCTGATGTAAATGTTAATGAGATTAAAATTATGCCTTTCTGAGTTCAATGCCTAACCGAGGTTCTGACTGTCTTTCATGTCCAAAGCAAAACAAGAAAGAAGTATACAAAATAGAAACCAGTAATACACTGGTTACTTAAATGGCATTAGTTAAATCAAAAAGCAGATTTGTGTTAGCAGTAAGCCCTATCTTTACATCATTCTTTTTTTTTTTCTTGCATGTGGTTTGTCTGTAACCTTTTCTATATCAGGCAGGTCAGTCAATGATGAAGTGAAACCAATAGGACCTGTTTTTGGGATGGGCATGCTGAACCAAGTTATGGGCCTTGCTCAAGGAGTTCATGATGGAAAGAGGGGTATTTGAACTTGTACTGTTCAAGGTCTTTAATCCAGTATAAACTCATTCAATACCACTGGATGGTATTTAAGCAATTTTCAGATTAGTAATAGTAAAAAGCCTTACTTAAAGGTTCAATACAAGGCAAAATACTAGTGATTAAAGAGACTGTTTATATGTGGTGATTATGATGATGATGATAATTAGCAACTGTGTCACTGTGTCGTGCTACAGTAGCTCTCCCAATCTTCTTTAAAAAAAAACTCACCCTACTGAGTCATTGTTCTCTGGCAATCCTGTCCACTGTAGCCCTTTATTAGAAATTCACTCCAATAAATCCCTACAAAACTGATCCAATATTAAATCACAAAGCTGTCATCACAGATAACAGTGTTTGAGAGAGAGAGGGGGGGAGT
>NC_068989.1:85548472-85552285 GCF_001194135.2 Octopus bimaculoides
TATTGACACCACACTGTAACCAGTGCAATAGTCTCAGACAGTCATCAGGTGTTGCTTTTTTCTTTTTGTTTTTCGTTTTTACACATCTTTTAATTTAGATTAAAATCTACTACAACACAAATAGGTTCATCGCACCCAGACAGCCGTTGTTTAGCCCCAGGTCAGCTTTTCCAGTTGTGACATTCTGTTTTGTACCTCTATGACAATACAGGTCAATGTAGCCATACTTTTTTTTTTTTTTAGAAGGCAGGGTGTGATTTGAGGATATTTCCTTTTTTTCACAGGTAAAGCAATTACTTGAAGATTCCTTGTGGCCTGTAGGAACCTAAGATGCTAAAATTTACCTCATTCATTCTACAAATAGGTTGACATAAGGTCATCAAATCATAGATGTGTCAAAAACCAAAACAACCATGTAAAACAAGGTGATTCAATCATTTCTAAGAGAACAGTAGCTCTGAATAAGAACTGACTTGGACCATAATGGACCTTTCAACTGATTCCAGCATAGAAAATGGATGTTGCTGTTGTTATTTTTAAGCCAGAGATTTGGCAGAATTGTTAGAGTGTTGGGAAAAAAATGCTTTGCAATATTTCTTCCAGTCCGTTACAGTCAAATTCCACCGAGGTTGACTTTGCTTTTTATCCTTTCAAGCATGATAAAATGAAATAGCAGTCACGTACTGGGGTTGATATAATCAAGTAATCCCTTTCCCCTGTCCCCACCAAAAAAAAAAAAAATTGCTGGCCTTGTGTAAGGAAATAGCAAGGGTGATCAAATTAAATTTATGCCAATAAACGACTGTGTATATTATTTCATTGATGCTGAATGAAAGAACTGCAAAGTTGGCTTCCGCAACATTTGAACTCAGAACATACACATGACTAAACTCTGCAAGACATTTAATCTAATATTTTACAGTTTCTAGCACTCAACCATCCTGTTTTAATTATATTAGTTAAGCCAATGAGGAAGCCTCTGTATAGTCATGCAACCAGCGAGAGAAATAGCAGCAGTATCTCCCCTAAATCACATCCTACAGTCTTTATTTAAAGGAGATATTGGATCATAAGTTTTGAAAAGTATGAGATGGTCAAGGCAACATCTTTAATCAGAGGTCTGTTGGATGAGGGCAGACTTGGAAATTAATTAACATCAACATCATTAAACATCCATTTTTTCCATGCTTGCATGGATCAGATAGAATTTGTTGAGGTAGATTTTCTACGGCCAGATGCTCTTCCTGTCACCAGCCCTCGGTTCTTTCCCTCGTTTCCAAGCAAGATAACATTTCCCTACAACCAGACATGTTTTCCATGGAAGGCTGGAAATGAACAACACCGCTTGTATGACAATGATACATGTTTACAATCATTTCATGGTGTAGAGGCAAGGATACACACAAACACACACAACAGGCTTCTTTTAGTTTCTCTCTACCAAATCCACTTACGAGGCTTCAGTCAGCCCACAGTTATAGTGGAAGACACCTACCCAAGGTGCTGTAGAGTGGACTGAACCCAAGATCACATAGGTGGGAAGCAATCTTCTTAACCATACACTCATCCTTGCATCTAACAAATATATAAGTAACACACCCAGGATCACAGATGGCTGAATCAAACCAGTTACTGAACAATCAACCAGGGTTTTATCAATTTATATTCCATTACAGTATAGTTGTGGGCTGAGACACTTATCTCTCAAGGCCTAATTCCACTTTACTATTAAATTGCTAATAGATTACTGTTGTTTACACTGTTGATCAGATAATCTATGGCCAAACAAGTATCACCCATTATTATTCTACCTATCTTTGAAAACCAGCCCTCTATCAATGTACTATAAGGTGACACAGTTTGCCAGTGGCAGTAGAGTAGAATTCACAAGTGTCCCATTGGTTTAGCAGTCCCAAGTTCAATTCCTCCAGCAGATGAAGCTGCCTGTGGTAGACAACTATTCAAGACTGAGATAAGATTTACCATTCTTCTGCTCCATTCTCCAGAAACTTAATGATTATCTCAGCATTCAGTCTTTAACCCTTTAGCATTCAGATCCCTCTATCAAATCTAATACTTGTTTAATCTTTTATCTCTTACTTGTTTCAGTCATTAGACTGTGGCCATGCTGGGGCACCACCTTCAATTTTAAGCCTGGTACTTACTCTATTGGTCTTTTGTACCAAACTGCTAAGTTACGGGGATGCAAACACACTGACACCAGTTGTCAAACAGTGAGAGGGGTGACAAACACACACACACACACACACGACAAGCTTCTTCCAGTTTACATCTACCAAATCCACTCATAAGGCTTTGGTTGACCCAAGGTTATAGTAGAAGACACTTGCCCTAGGTGCTATGCAGTGGAACTGAACCTGAAGCTATGTAGTCAGGAAGTAAGCTTCTTACCACACAGCCATGCCTTTTTAATTACATTGTTTTGAATTTATTATGCATTATCTCATACCTTTAAGATTTGAATGATGTGATTGTATATTTTTAGAATTACATTGTAGGACAAGTGTGAGAGGCCAGATCTGGCAGATTTGGACTGGATATGGCTGGTTTAACTGCTAAATAGTTAAAACATATATGCTGTCCTAAAATTTAACAAGTACACTAACTTTACAATTTGCAAGATGGTAAAGATCTGTTTTGAGGGAGTTTTAGCTGCAGGACTGAATCATCATTGAATTTCTGAACAACTATTTGGTATTGAAATGGTAAAGTTCACCATTCTCGAGATCTAATCAGACTAACACAAACAGATTCTTTAATTATAGTTAATTATTCAGAGCACATAAAATAATTTCCATTTGTATAATTGGCTGGAATGAAGAGTGTGTGTGAATATGAGCATATATGAACACATGTATATGCGTGTGTGTGTGTGTGTACATTTTATCAGTGTTCTTGCATGCTACCAAAGGCAAAAAGTATTGTCCTAATACCAGACATGGCAAATGCATAATGCATACACCGCAAAGGTCTGTTTTTGTCGGTGCTATGTACACACTAGTTTCCACCCTGCATGTGGTCTCTAGACACACATTCTTTTATTCTTTTATTCATTTCAGTCATTTGCCTGCAGCCATGCTGGAGCACTGCCAGAACTTACTCTTTGTAAGCCTAGTACTTATTCTGTTGGTTTCTTTTGCCAACCCACTAAGTTACAGGGATGTAAACACACCAACATCAGTTGTCAAGCAATGCTGGGTGGACAAACACACATACATATATACGACGGGCTTCTTTCCATTTACTAAATCCACTTTGGTCAGCCCGAGGCTACAGTAGAAGACACTTGCCCAAGGTTCAACACAATGGGACTGAACCTGCAACCATGTGGTTGGTAAGCAAACTACTTACCACACAGCCAGTATCATTTTAACTTCTACTTTCCCATGCTTGCATGGGTTGGATGAAATTTGTCAAGGGGATTTTCTACAGCTGTCAATCCTCACTTGTTTCCAAGTTAGGGGGTATTCTCCATAACCAGGTATTGGTTTTCACAGATCAGAAATGAAGGGCACCACTTGCATGAAAGTGGCATTTGTTTACAACTATCGCATGCAGTCAAGGCAAAGAGACTAACACATACATGCACACATATACATATGGATATGTGTGTATACACACACACACACACAACAAGTTTCTTTCAGTTTCCACTCACAAGCCTTTGGTCAGCACAGGGATGTAATAGAAGACACGCGCCCAATGTTCTACACAGTGGGACTGAATCCAAGACGATGTGGTTGAGAAGCACACTTCTTACCACACAGCCACACTTGCACCTATACATACATA
>NC_068989.1:85552873-85555692 GCF_001194135.2 Octopus bimaculoides
TATATGTGTATATATGTATACACACACACACACACACACACACACACACACTTCCTCCTCATTATATCCTTTTCCCAATGCTGCTGTTGATAGGATGGGAATCACCATCCCACTGTAGTTCATATCTCATAAACACACTAACAGGGGAAAAAAAAACTTTGTTGCTGTGACTATCGTACTGTGTGGACTTGCTGTTATTCTTTTATATGTTTCAGTCATTTGATTGTGGCCATGCTGGAGCACTGCCTTGAAGGGTTTTTAGTTGAACAAATCGACCCCAGGACATGATTTTTTTTTCAAGCCTAGTACTTATTTTATTGATCTCTTTTGCCAAACTGCTAGGTTACAGGGGACGTAAACACACCAAAACCAGTTGTCAAGCAGTAATGGGCGGACAAATACAGACACAAAGACACACACACACAGATATATATACATACATACACACACACACACAACGGACTTCTTTCAGTTTCCATCTACCAAATCCACTCACAAGGCTTTGGTCAGCCAGAGGCTATAGTAGAAGGTGCAATGCAGTGGTACTGAACCCAGAACCATGTGGCTGGGAAACAAGCTTCCTACCACACAGCCATGCTTAACGGTATTTTGTCTGCTGCTGCGTTCTAAGTTAAAGTTCCGCCAAGGTTGACTTTGCCTTTCATCCTTTCGGGGTCGATTAAATAAGTACCAGTTACGCACTGGGGTCGATATAATCGACTTAATCCATTTGTCTGTCCTTGTTTGTCCCCTCTGTGTGTAGCCCCTTGTGGGTAGTAAAGGAATAACACAGCATGACTGTGTATATTTTTAACATGCAACCAGAGTCCCCTCTCATCCTGTATCAGCTCTTATTCAGAATTACTGTTCTTTTGAACAGGTAACGTGTGACGAAGCTGGCGGAGTCCACGTTTGATACATATATTTTATTAATGGTACCACTACATTACTAAGAACTGGGTTCTTCGAGTATTTTGCGACACACCACAAGTACTGTATTCTAAAATATTGTTGATATATAGCAAGCTACCCAAAATCATTGAAGATAGAAATGTGAAAGTGTCATCCATGACTTTACTCCAGAACTAAAAGCAATGAAATATTCAAAGCTGAAGATGAACCTTCAATTTACATGTATGTATGTGCGTGAATGAGTGAGTGCATGTATACATATGAAATAATGAGTATGTTTGTGTCCCGCTGCATAATGCATGTGTTATGTGTGTTTGTGTGTGTGTGCGTATATATATATATATATATATATATATAATATCTACATATGGTCTGTGCATGAACTAATGTGTTAATCTATCTGCTGGTGTCTGTTTGCCCATCAACCAATGTGTACATATGTTTGTGTGTATGTGTGTGTGTGTGCATTAATGAGTGTCTGTTGTGGTATAAAAACAGCTGTAGCAGGGAATTGATTGCTGCTACTATACAGTATCAACATGTACAAGCCCAACATAGACAAAACAGCTGACTGCAGAGCCCCCTAAGTAATGCAACACCTACCAACCTGCCAACCAACCAACCAGGAGTCAGCTAACCAATCAGGGTGCTGCATAAATAATGGGATATAACAATATGGATGGTGATCCTTTAAAATATCAAGGAAGGCAGATTCAAATAGGGAACAGAATTGGTTTTGCACTGAAACAATTGCCATTGTCACTTATTTGCAGTTATTATATATTATTTGTTGTGGACAGACATATTGGACGGAGACATTTTGAATAATGAACTAGTAATGACTATAAAACATGGGGGAGGGGGAAGAGAGTGAGAGTGTGTATGCACAAGTGTGTGTGAGTGCATGTGTATAAGTACATGTGTATGCGTGTCTGTATGTGTGGGTGCATATGTGACTGTGCACGAGAATGCAAGTGTGTGAAAGTGCATGTGCTTAAGATTGTGTGTGTGTGTGTGTATGCATCTCCATACATCATTCAGTATTTCTACACACATTGGGCAAAATGTATATGTGCAATGATGAACTATGTGTAAAATAGATATGCATGTGTGCATGTGTATTTGTGTGTCTGCACATGTGTGCATGTGTGTGTGTTTTGTGAAAAATTAAACAAGAAGCTCAGAGTTGCAATGATTGGAAACCACATCCCAAAATAAAAGAATAAATCCTACGATCAGAGAGAAAAGCAGTCATTACAAGTTGTAGAGTTTATTAATTTATTTCAAGCTGAAGTTTTTCTTCATCGCTCCTCTGCGTTTCTAGTTCTTATCTTTCACATCACATATATGTATCTTACATAGCACTAATCATTGTACATATACACCCGTATTTGTCTACATATGTAGAAATACTATGTGTGTGTGTATATATATATATATATGTATATGTATGTATGTATGTATGTATAGTGGCATTCCGTCGGTTACAACAACGAAGGTTCCAGTTGTTCAGATCAACGGAACATCCTGCTTGTGAAATTAACATATAAGTGGCTGAGCACTCCACAGACTTGTGTACCCTTAATGTAGTTCTCGGGGAGATTCAGCTTGACAGTGTGTGACAAGACTGGCCTTTTGAAATACAAATACAACAGAAACAGGAAGAAAGAATGAGAGAAAGTTGTGGTGAAAGAGTAGAGCAGGGTTCACCACCACCCACTGTTGGAGCCTCATGGAGCTTTAGGTGTTTTGGTTTCTGTGTACCAAATCTACTCACAAGGCTTTGGTTGGCCCAAGGTGCCACATAATGGGACTGAATCAGCTTAGTCATAGTCTAATCACTGAAACAAGTAAAAGGTAATATATATATATATATATATATATATATATATACACACACACACACA
>NC_068989.1:85555930-85568955 GCF_001194135.2 Octopus bimaculoides
TATATATTTGTGTGTGTTTGTCTCCCCACCATCACTTGACAACTGATGTTGGTCTGTTTACATCCCCATAACTTTGTGGTTCAGCAAAAGTGACTGATAAAATAAGTACTAAGCTTACAAGGAATAAGTCCTGGGGTCGATTTGTTCAACTAAAGGCGGTGCCCCAGCATGGTCGCAGTCAAATGATTGAAACAAGTAAAAGCATACAAAAATATATATATAAACAATATGGATCCCTTGTATGCTAAAAATAGCCATCAAACCGTCTTTCCATACACACACACACAAGAAAAAAGTAGATTGATAGATAGGTGATTCTTAACAGTTATTAAGCTTTATACTGATAGGGGGAGAATGAAGGTTGAAAATTCACAGTTGCTATAGTGGTATTCATGCCTTTCCCAAGGACACTAGAAGCACGAAGTGAAAAACATTCTCTGGCCAGCTGAAAGACAACACACACACACACACACACACACACACAGAGCAGCAGTAGTCAACAGTCAGAGAGAGATAGACAGAGAGAGAGAGAAAGAGAGTTGTAACAATACACCAGCTAGCTCTGTCTGTCACTTAGAAATAAACTAAAATATCCTATCTTGTATAACTATTCTTATTCTGCTTCGGAAAACACAAACTTTTCAGACAAAGATGGATTTACAATAGTGAAGCTAACCTTTTTACCTTTCTTTTCTTCTCTCTTTTATTTATTATTACAATTTAATTATCATTATTATTAATATTATTATCATTCTGCCTTTTATTTGCAATTGCTCTTTCCGTATTGTCTATCTCCTTCACACAATTATCAAGTAGGAGGTATTCCTTTACACTGTTAACAAAAACAGCTTTGTGCAAAGACTTCTTTAGATTAAACCCCACCGCCACCACCACCACCATTCCTACTTTTCATGATAATGAACCTCACACAATAGCAATTACATAGTGAATGATCTGGGAAGACAGGTGTGTGTGTGTATGTGTGTGTGTGCAGAGCAGATAGCTCTGCATTGAAGGAGGAGGAAGGAGAATAAAAGAATGAAGGGTGCCACTCAACCATTTAGAAACCAAAGAACCAGAACAAATAACATCTGACAACCACCTTTACAGCCACCACCACTACCACACCAACAACCAATGTGTGTCTGTGTGTCTGTGCACGCGTGTGTGCATTAAAACGTTTGGGATTATAGGTTTAAATGCAAGATTAAATAGATAAAGTTAATAGGAGTGGCCTTGTAAAGAGGAAAATACTGTACTCTCAAAAACACATTTTTTTAATTATTTCTCACTTGGGAGGAAGGGTAGTTCCCATCGCCTTTTTCAGAGTCCCCAAGACTAGTGAGAAGGAGGTGGGTATTCTCAAACTGGCTTAAATACCTGCAACAGAGTGGAGTCCCTTGCTAAAGGTACGCAAGGGCCGCGTGGTAGCGTTAAACCAGGCACTGTAAGTCTACCATCAAAGTAGGCAACAGTAACATCATATATATGCATACACATCATATATATGCATACACATCATATATATGCATACACAGTCCATCATATATATGTATACACATCATATATATGTATACACACATATACATCATCATCATCATTTAATGTCCATTTTCCATGCTGGCATAGATTGGATGGTTTTGACAGGAGTTAGCAAGGCCAGGAGTCACACCAGGCTCCATTGTGTTTTCTAGCACGGTTTCTATGGTTGAATGCTATTGTGTGTGTATGCGCACACACACACACACACATACAAATGTTAACATTACAACTGGTTGTTCTACACTTTTGAAGATCAGTGCAAGTGCCTTTTACTTTAGTCTCAAACTGACCAAAGCCTTAAGAGCGGATCCAGATGACAGAAGCTGTAAAAACCATGCCAAAACAGACAGTGAAGCCTGGTGCAGTCTTCTGGCTGGTCAGCTCCTGTTAAACCATCCAATCTATGCCAGCATAAAAAGCAGACATTATATAATAATGATGATGATGATGATGATGTGTGTGTGTGTTTGTGTGTGTTACTGCTTCCTTGCCTTGACAGCATGTGATAGTTGTAAACAAATGTTGGCCAGCCATGCAGTAACGGCCTTCATTTTTAATATTCTGTGAAAAAACTGTCTGGATGTGGGGAAATATTACCTTGTCTGGAAACAGGTCAGAGTTGGTGACGAGAAGGGCATCTGGCTGTAGAAAATCTGCCTCAACAAAATTCTGTCTGAACTATACAAGCATGGAAAATGGAATGCTGACATGATTATATACATATATATATATATATATATATATATATATATATATATATATATATATATATATATATATATATCTCATTTAATGTCTGTTGTCCATGCTGGCATGGGTTGGACGGTTTGACTGGGCTGACACACTGGAAGGCTGCACCAGACTCCAGTTCTGATTTGGCATGGTTTTCTACGGCTTGATGCCCTTCCTAACACCAACCACTCCGAGAGTGTAATGAGTGCTTTTACATACCACCAGAATAGGTGCCATTTGTGTGACACCAGGGTGCTTTTACGTGCCACTGGCACAGGTGCCAATTTGCACGACACCGGTATCTGCCACGACTGCGATTTTGCTCAGCTTGATGGGTCTTCTTCTCAAGCACAACATAATGCCAGCAGTCTTAGTCATTGCCTCCATGATGCCCAACACTTGAAAGGGACTATATAAGTTAGTATCAAATAGTTCTGCAGGGCACCAACAGATGGCAGCACATGGTTGCATATTCAGTGACCTTCATGAGGCAGTGAGCCAAGTGACATTGCTATGTTTGCTTCACAAGTTGTGAAATTTGTGTTTTTGTTATCATGTGTATGTTGTAGTCTGCAATTTTTTTCATGGACAGGAACAAAGAGCCAATGTGAAATTTTGCATTAAACTTGGGAAGTCTGCTACAGAGACATTGAGCATGCTTCAGTAAGCTTACAGCGATGAGGCAATGGGTTGTATGCAATGTTTTGAGTGGCATAGGCACTTCAAAAGCAGAAAGAATGCCCCGGAAAATGAAAACGATCTGGAAGACCTGCCACGAATGTAACTCCTGGAAATGTGGTATTGTGCATCGAGAGTTCAGCCCCCAGGGCCAGAACATTAATCAAGAGTTCTGCTGTGATGTTTTGAAGTATTTGAAGGAGGATATTTGGTGAAAGCAACCAGATTTGTGGAGCACAAAGAATTGGATTCTTCACAGCAACAAAGCACCCTGTCACCAAGCTCTCCTTATTTGTGAATTTCTTGCCAAAACCAACATGGTATTGCTTCCACACTCTCCCTATTCACCAGATTTAGCACCTGTGGACTTCCATCTCTTCCCCAAGATAAAAATGCAGCTCAAAGGTTGCCGTTTTAACACAGTTGTCAAAATCCAGAGCAAATCATAGAAGGTCCTCAACTTGTTTACAGAAAACAACTTCCAGGTGGGATTCCAAAAGTGGCGCGAATGCTGGGATCGGTGTATTGCTGTGCAAGGTGACTATTTTGAAGGAGATAATGTTAAAACTTAGGTAAATAAGTTATTTTTTATTGAACTTAACTAGTCTGACAACCTTTTGATACCATCTCATGTGCGAGTGTGTATGTATGTATGTATATATATATATATATATATATATATATATATATATATATATATATATATATATCTTGTAGGCCGCCAATTATGAAGGTTTAGCAGAGGGATTGTTGTAAAGCCACCAGGACCAGTGAAGTAAGTGTGTCAGTCTAGTCTATGAATGAGTGAGCGAGTGAGATAAGGAGGGGAGAGAGGCAATGAGTGAGTAGACACTCCTAGATGAGGTCAAACTACTATGAGAGAAACAAAGTCAGACAACTATCAAGATATCTCTATCAACAGGAAACACACAACAACACACACATACGTACAAATGCAACAGTAGCAAGGTTGGGGAAGGAGACAAGTTAGGTAGAGCAATTTCATTGTCGAACTTCGAAAAGGATTGGTTTATAGATATATGCTTTCTGTGTGAGTGCATGCGTATGTGTGTGCGAGTCTGTAAATGTGCATGTGTCTGTCTGAGGAGTCTGACAAACAAAGACCAAATAGTACATCAAAACATCTAGTTTAGTGCTCTACTTATTTTGCCAAACATTTGTTCACCATATTTTACATACAGCTTATGCTTCAAGAACACTACCTTTATCAGCTGCTGACAGGAGATCAAAATAATTTTGGCACTTCCCAACAATATCACTTCCTGCAGTAGTGCCAACCACTGAGACTACTACGAGGAATGGCCAGGTTCTCTTGGCCCACACTTCAGCAACTTTTTCTCCTCCTGTTGTCTATACAGCCAACACACAACTCCACACGAGGGACAAGTGAAACTATTCCAACTATTTTTGCTTTACTAATCACTGAGGTTTTACCATTCGCTCTCAATTTTGGTCTTTCTTTCAGATACCCCAGCCATATTCATGATGAAGCATTTTCTCTGTCCATTTTGTGAATCAGCTGCTCTGGTATTTAGCTACAAACCCACGATATTTTTCTATTCAAAATATTATACACTAACATCTTCGTAACTTGCACAATAATTTCAGTCCTTCATATTTTATCCACCATTTTTATCCATGGACCCCTTTAATTACTATTTTATTCTGATGGACCCCCACCCCATAGCCATTTGAGGTTTATAAACTAGTTTTATATAACCATTCAAAATCCCTGTTGTTTTTCACACATGAATAGTTGAACTGTGTAAAATATTAGCGAAATAAACCTAGCTGTTCCTTGCAATACATACCACTACATACATTTTTCAAGGGCCTTTAAAATATTGTGGTCCCCCAAAAATCTTATATGGATCCTCAGGGGCCATATGGACCCTGGTTGAGAACCATTGTTTATGTCCTTCCTTTTATGTGCCGCCCACTTCATATTACATTTTTGAAACATTACCAACTCAACAACCAGAAGGTCGGGATATTTCTCCATCATTACAATATGGCTTGGGAACACAATACTAAGTAAATTAAGGGCTTCGGTAAATTAAGGGCTTCAAAAGTCAATGAGCTATGGGAATGAAAGTGAATCAGTGCAGAACTTTCCTATAAAGGACCTTATAAAGACTCATCCAATAATCAAGGCTATCATACATTTGTGGTCTTGAAGAGGGGGGGAGAAACAAGCCTTAGTGATGCAACGAGATTCTTCTGTAACTGCAAAGGAATCAATTAAACAGATGCTGAAATGTTGTATCAGAGAAAAGCTGCAGAAGAATGGTTGAGAGGTGGTAAGTGAAAGACAGGATTTAGTCTCCCACAGAAATACAGGAATTTGGTGGGGGTGGGGAATAGAAGATTATTTTTAGCTTATTGTGGCATATGGCAGCTATCTAGGATTTCAGCAGTGGTTGGCTGGTAGGTAGGTAGGAAAGATAGCCCTAGACATCTCAGATATTCTGCAGTCACATGGAATGTGGGAGTTAATAAATCTTGTAGTGATGAGCAACTGAACTAAAACAAGAAAGGGAACTTGAAGACGATCACTAGACCTTTTAGAAATAGCAGCTGAAACTCCTTCATACTCTGTTGGCTTAAAAAAATAAAGGACATATTGGTTAACATGGTCCTAGATAAACTGTATCTAAAACAAAAATTTTTTAATGGAATAGTTACAGCTAGAATACTTTTGAGATCAGTTTGATTATAGAGGACTTAGGACTAAACAACATTATCAGATCAAGTGCAACCCGAATTTTGACAACCACAAAAATTTTGAATTCAAATCCACAGCATTGCTATGAGATAGTTTATCAGTACACCTAATTCCACCTGCTTCAGCCCACACCTAGGCTATTGAGAACAAGGAATGTTAACAGGGCTAAACAGGTGTCCTATCCAGTAAGATAATTATCCCTACAATCACACCATACCATGAAATCAGAGATTGGTAGTGGTTACTAATAAGCCCATTGGGACTTTAGAGACAATTGTATGTCTATGTGGTGAGAAGCTTGCTTCCCAACCACATGGTTCTGGGTTCAGTTCCACTGCTAATCAAAGCCTTATGAGTGGATTTGGTAGACAGAAACTGAAAGAAGCCCATCGTGTGTGTGTGTGTGTGTGTGTGTGTGTGTGTGTGTGTGTATCCCACCACTTGACAACCAGTGTTGGTGTGTTTACCTCCTCATAACTTACAGGTTCGGCAAAAGAGACTTCTAGGATAAATACCAGGCTTAACAAAAAATAAGTACTGGAGTCAATTCATTCACAGCAGCGCCCCAGCATGGCAATGGTCTAATGACTGAAACGAGTGAAAGATGAAAGCTCTGCCAACAGAATACTAAAAAAATAAAATACACATGTACATCATTCATCGTCATTTTACATCTACCTTCCACGCTGGCATGGGTCGGACAGCTCATCACAATCCAAACCAATTCCTTTTCAGAGTTATTGCCCTCCTAGATGGATTTGAGGATTACAGCTTGCTTGTACATTGGTTTTGGTTTGGTTTCTGTGGCTGGATAGTCTTCCTATCACTAAGGTGCAGTGTGTGTGTATGTGTTAAACTTTTACAAGACGTGTAACAGTGACTTTGAAGCTTTGGCCTGCTAGCCATCCTCAGACAGTCCAACAAAAGCAAGCAGGTCAAAAGTCACAGTCTCACCCTCTTGTAAAAGTTTAATAAACATGTACTTTACTAAAAAGTATTGATATTAAATGCAAAATTGCTTTTATATGTAATTTGACATAAAAAACTGAACTGTGGCAATACTGGGAAAACACATTCAATGAATATTAGTCAGCTATATTGATCCCAGTATGCATCTGGTGCATATTTTATCGATCCTGCAAGAAATGAAAGGCACATCAATGAAGATATCAATGGAGTTAATTAGGACTAAATACCATTCATCCAGTGCTGATCCTACACACACACACACACACACACACACACACACACACAGATTTATGCATACAACTACATCATTAAATTTCACTCACAAATCTTCATTCACTATGAAACTGTAACAAAACACTCTTGCCCATGGTGCCACACAGAGGGACCAAACCTGGAACCATGTGGTTCAGAAGTGATGTTTTTAACAGCAAAGAAAATGACCAAAGAAAACATGGAGGGGACAGGTAGAGGAGGAGATTGAGAGGCTTGAGGAGGGAGGATGCCCAAAATCGGGTGAGATGGCAAGATGGTGTGAGAGCAGTTGCTGTAAGAGTGAGGTAGATCCGGCCAGCCCTGTTAACAGGGACAAACCCGGATTCAAAATATTGGACAAGGGAGACATGCATATATAGATGCATAACCTTTACAATATATTTGTTCCATGTTTAAAAACAACATCTATATTGGTCCAAGGGAAATACAGCAGTCACTAATATTGCTTTGTACTATAGGCACAAGGCCTGAAATTGTACATGGGGGTGGGCTGTAGTTGATTACATCAATCCAAGCGCTCAACTGTTACTTATGTTATTGACCCCAAAAGGATGAAAGGCAAAACTGACCTCAGCAGACTTTGAACTCAGAACGTACAGCCAGAAGAAATGCCACTATGCATTTTGTTTGGTGTACTAACAATTCTGCCAGTTTGAGGGAAATATGGCAGCTCCTAATATTGCTAACAGATCCAGCAAGAAAGCTACCAAGAGAATAGGGTGGTAGCAGTGTAGACAGGTGCACAAGATGACAGATAGCACCAATTAAACTCATTAATGCCAGTTTCACACTGGAGCGTATGATAGCTAAGTGCTAAAGAGAGAGAAGTTGATGTTCAACCTGCTTTATCTTAACAAAAGTACATACCACCATCTCTCAGAGATTCTCATCTCATTTCATCTCCTTCACTGTAGCAAGGAACTCTGACAGAGGCTATCAACTTTCAATGCACGTTATTAACACAATATAATTGGTCAGTAATTATCTGGATATGAGCACTGCCACACAGGAGAATTAACGAAGATGACAGAAACCAACAAGAGAGATCTTATTGAAATGGTAGGAAAATCCTCCTCAAATTACATCCTACTGTCTTTTGAAAAGAAGGGAGAAAAAGAACACATTCGATGATGTAGTCCTAGATACATTGTCTGAATAGAAGACAGGATGGTTTCAGAATGTCTTTGATCACAGGTCAGCTTTATCAAGACTGATCAGCAAAGCTAATCCATGATCAAAGACTGCAATAAAACAACAACAATAAAGACAGGTATTTATAATTGGCTAAAAAAAATTTTTAAAGACAAAAATGAATTTTTTTTTTTAAATGAGACGTTAACAGTGATCCTGGATAAGCAGAATGTAATGTGAAACTTTAATATCACCTAATGTGTTTATGAATTGATATCATGGAGGAACCTGATCTTGGGTAGGGCAAAACACGTATCAAATATCACTGAAATATTTTTACATCACCATTTCAGATAGATAAGTAAGGGAGTGGGGCAAACATTATCCTTAAATGAATTAATATATAGTACATCTAGCCATCTCTTGCAAATGTGTATGGCTTGGAAGTATGTATGTGTATGGCTTGGTAGTACGGCTTACACAAATTTTGTTTTTTTGTTGGTACTTCTGTAGTCATGAGCATAGGCACCTTTTCAACCCCTTAGCCTCAAGCCAGCAGAACATCCAATATATGACAAATGGAGGGAGAGAGAGCTGCACCAATAATCAGCTGGTACTCATTACAGCTGAATAGATGGAGTGATGTGAAATGAAGTATGTTGCTCAAGGACATAATGCACTACCAGTCCTAGGAACTGAACTCGTGACCATATGGCTACAAGCCAAACTTATTAGCAGGTCACATGCCTTAGCATCATCATCATTTAATGCTCACTTTTCCATGCCTGCATGAGTCAGGCGGAATTTGTTGATGCAGACTTTCTATGGTTGAATGCCCTTCCTGCTGCCAACTCTCACCTGTTTGCAAGCAAGGTAATATTTCACATGGCCAAACATGTTCTTCTTGGAAATTAGGAAACAAACAACACTGCTTGTATGAAGACGATACTCATTTACAACCATTACAACCAAGATACCAAAACAAGCAGACACACACACACAAACAGGCCTCTTTCAGTTTTTATCTACAAAATCCACTACATTTTGTCCAGTATGCAAACGATTCTGCCAGCTTTCACCTTTCATAATAACAATTTGTATTGAAATTGCGTAAGCATACAAACTGATACTGGTGTATATGTTTATGTACCTTTCTCACCAACATATATCCCGCAGTGTGCATAATTTAAGTCATATACATGTGATTTAACACACAGGCACGCGTGTGTGTGTGTGTGTTCAGTTCCACTGCACGGCACTTTGGGCCAGTGTCTACTGATATAACCTCAGGCCAATTAAAGCCTTGTAAAGAGATTTGGTTAGACAGAAACGGAAAGAAACTTGTCGTATATATTATATAAATGTCTGTTTGTATCTATGTGTGCAGTCTATGTTTGTGGGGGGGGGGGGTCTCTCCTACTACCGCTTGACAACCGGTGTTCGTTTGTTTAAGTCCCCGTAACTCAATAGTTAGGCAAAAGAGACCGATAGAAAAAGTCCGAGGTTAAAAAAAAAAGTAGTGGGATCGATTCGTTCGACTGAACCCTTCAAGGCGATGCCCAAGCATGGCCGCAAACCAATGCCTAACAAGTAACATATATATATATATATATATATATATATATATAGGAGGGAAAAGCGCAGCAAAAACTAAGGCAGGACGAGTAAATCATATATTCTTTTGTTGTCTTACCATTTCTGTCAATGTATATATATTAGAGAGACAGACAGACAGACAGACATATCCTCCACACTTTCTCTCTCTCTCTACGTTACAATCCACCAGTCTCTTACTGCTGTCAGTATATGCAGAAGTAAAAGGTGAAAGCCATTGCAAGACAGCATTTGTCACACTGACACACAGCAACTGGTCAATGTAGCAGCTAGCTGCTGCTGCTGTTGCTGCTACCAGTGACACATGCAAGCAGAGACACCACTGTTGACTTAATTGTCTATTTCCGTCTGTATAGACTTTAGCTAACTGCCGACACTAACAGACACACACACAGATCTATACAAGACTATAGACTAACTTACTCATTGCCGACTTCACGCTCGGTTTTCCACAATATGTGTAGAATACAGTGAGCTCTTAAACTTCGATCAACTGATATTATCCATGCATTCGATGGATAAAAACTCCGTTTAAGTACGTTTAAAATCTAAAAACAATGTGGTTGAAATATTTTGAGAATATTTGACAATAAAAATTACTCTGAATTACTGTAAATCACGGTGGCCGAACAGATGCCCCTTATTTAAAATCATTATTGCTATAACAATATGGTATTTATTTGTTTGAATTTTAATTACTAGAGCATTATATTGTTAATGCTAAGGTCGATTAAGAGATTTACTTTAAAAAATTGCTGGCCTTCTGCCAAAAATTAAAACCACTATTATTATTATTATTATTATTATTGTTGTTGTTGATATCATTCATGTTCGAAACTGAAAGGAAATCTCTAAGTTGCAAGAATAAGAAAAAAAAATATTGAGTCATTTCTGCTATTTTACTTCGCGATGAAGCCTCGAAGTGGTTGCTCGAGCTGCGAGAAATCGTTCCCATATTTCCCCTCTAATTACAACCTTCCCCATCGTAAACAACAATGACAATACAAAACTGCGACAGCAAAACAAAACACAAATGTCTCGAAGTATGTAGATGATTAACAAAACAATTCCGAACTATAAAACAAGGAAGTATTCCATTATGACAAATAAACTGGCCACACAACACAGCGTCAAGGGAAAATACCTTCCACAGTTACCAAACGAAACACCAGATTGTCTTTTGGAGAAAGTGAAACTACCACGTTAACGATTGCTACGTAAACACATACACACACGTGTGTGTGTGTGTACGTGTGAGTGTGTGTGTGTGTGTGTGTACGTGTGTGATGTCAACAACTGCTACATAGCGGTTGGCAAAAACGTATAATTGTCAACAGCGGCTGAAAAGATAAATAATCACTTGATGTCTCACGAAGTAACTAGCCGCAAATACTCCATATTTTCTTTGTGGATATATTTGAGGTCCATTTTTCCTGTCTGTTTAAGTTATATAGACGATGCCATAGCACTAACTACCTACATATAGCGATTTATTAAATGTATTTGAACAAAATAAACACATATGTGAACTTATATGCCTAGATATACATACGCCAAACATTCAATCACATAAGAGCCAACAAGGAAGTCTTTACATGGTCGATCAACTTGCTACAAAAGAGTAGCCAAATCTTCGTCAAATCACCGCCTCCTCCTTCTTAGATGAAAAGACGGGATTGTCACGGTTGGTCAGCTCGATCAGATCTGACCTGGGGCTAAACAAGAACTCAGTCACAAAGAGGATGCGGAACATATGAATATCGCGATAAAAAAAGAATGAGTATGTGGGAAAGTGGGAGAGAAGTGTGTGTGTGTTTGCGGGTGCGCGCGCATCTTTATGAAACAGATCCTGTGTTTTTATTTAAGTTTATGGTCAGCCCTGACCGAACAGACCAAATTATCAATGATATCCCGGACATAACCACATAGCATTTGCTTTCGTTTTATTTTCATACAATCTGACCTTTCTTTTTAAGGACGATTGGGAGATTTGATCGTTATTTCTAGCAGGTCGTTCGCCTTATAATGAGGTTCCATCCTTGGCTATGGAGAGAGCGAGATGAAGGAAGAGAGAGATGGGGAATGCGATGGCAGCACCAGCATGCAACTATATAACTGATGATACCGGCACAGCTCCTGTGCAATGGACAGATTTATGTTAAACACCTTTAAGCAACACACACTCACACAGGTTTCTTATATAGAACATGCACGCATGCATATGTGTGGATGTTTCGATTTGTGATTTCTCACCAAGAATCTTACAAAACAAATACAAGAATATACACATACACAAAACGTTACAGAATTTGAAGTGCGGAAGATTTGATGGTATATTTTTACATTCACATCTGCTTTGTGAGATGAGTGTAATAGTAAAATGATTACTGGGGAAAGGACAGAGAATTAATGGGACAAAAATGTAAAAGAATTCAATTTTTGGACAAGAAATTCTTTCACACAAGAAAGCAACCACTCAATTCCTTGGCCTCTTGTTTTTCCGAGAGTTAGTGATTGATAAACTACCGAAAGACGACCGATCTGAGATTACACAAGTCTCATGAGACGAATGTAATAGTAAGCTCACCCAAGTTCATGACTGGTACTTATTTTACCGACGGCAGAAATATTAATAAACCGACTTGGACAGGAATTGAACACAGAACATAAAGGACTATAAATACACAGCGCTCCCATAATTCTATCAATCTATATTAACATTGTGTACATGGCAGGAAAAAAAAACTGAAGACTACTGAATATAAGTCAGTCGCAATGTAGACACACACACACATGTATACATACATATATATATACACACATACACACCATGTATATATATATATATTTATCATGTGTGAGAAGGTAATCTTACTGTAAGTGTATATTAAGCCATTTAAGCAACATTCAGATTTCCCCTATAACATTACAGGAAGGATAGGGATGATTCGTTAAGTGTGTATATATACATATATACACACACACACACACATACACCCATAGACATAAATCCCATGCGCAATACTACACATTGACATGTGTGTTGCCAGATACATACAAACCTAATACGCAACCACAAATATACATACACACACACACACACACACACAAATACAACGCGCAGTAGCACACGGATTCACTTGTATGTGTGTGTCTATATGTAATTTTTTTTTTTTTTCAATAACCAATTAACGCAATATGTGAGGTCCGGTTAAATGTTTCTAATTTTTAAGTAAACAATGATTAAAATGCTTTGCCAAATCAGGTTTTTGAAACTGCCTGAAGAGCCAAATTTAGCGAAACGTATTGTCATATATATATATATATATATATATATATA
>NC_068989.1:85569918-85572008 GCF_001194135.2 Octopus bimaculoides
ATATATATATATATATATATATATATATATATATATATATATATACGTGTATCTATCTTTCATGGTGTGTTGTAATGGAGTAATAGGACTTACCTCTCGTGCAATCTGATCCAAAGCTTGATCCTCGGCCGTATAGGCTTTCGTTGTTATTCTTCTTCGTCCTGAGTTGGCTGTAGAAGTCATTTTGGCGAATGTTTTACAAACCTTTATTTATTCCACTTCTTCCTCTTCCACTACTCCTTTGATTTAGCGTTTATCAATTAATTAACCTGACTTATTAATTAAATTAACCTCCTCGGATGTATGTTGGCTTGTCCTTATAAACGTTGACATAAAGGGTTGCGGTATATAATATATATATATCCTTATGTGCGTTTACATTATATTGTTATACACACCATTGTGTGAGAAAAAGGAAGACCCAACCCAAAATGTATTTGGTGTCGCCACAGGTTGTTTTACAAATGTGTTTAGCTGTATAATGTTTATGAATATATATGTGTGTATAAATATGTGGTATGTGTGTCTAAGATTGTGTGAGCACTAGATGCCAAAGGTATATTTATAGTTATGTATATTTATGGGTGTAAGTGTGTGTAAATATGCCTAAGTATAACTAGGAGTGTGTGCGTAGGTAAAAAGGTTGTGTCGGTATTCCCCGACACTTACAGATCGATAAACTATTATTATTAATAGTGTAAATCAGAATCATATACATGTATGTAAATGAGAATAGTGAAACCTCCAAGCACTACATTACATACAACAGCTACCTCTTATCATATAATGAAATTTTCTTATTGCGGGTGTTGTTGTAACATACACACAGACACAAGCACGCACATACAATTAATTATAAAGAGGAGGAGGGTTGCTGTAAAAGGTTAATTATCGATTTTGTAGTCCCGGTAAAAATAAATAAATAAAAACTTGTGATAAATCCAGAAAGACAGAATGTAATATGTATATAGAAAGAGAGAGAAAAGGGAGACAGCAACGAAATGTGTTGTTATTTTTTTCTCTCTGCTGTCTTGTTTCTTTTTCCTTCCACAGCAATCTGAAGTTGAGGAGTTTGTTGTATCGATTGAATGACAATCAGCTGGACTTGAAGCACATGGATTTAAAGATATATAATTGACAACGGATGGAACGGAACACAACTTGATCTTGGTTGTTTCTAAACTGACGATATATCATCTATAAATATATATACATCTATCTGCGTGTATATATATATATATATCTGTAAAGAGAGAAGAGAGAGACAGAACAGAAAATTCTGAAACAATTCAATCCACCATTTTTTGTCTCTCGCTCTCTCTCTCTACTTCTTTTTCTTTCTCTTTCTTCCTTTTCTCTCTTTCTATCTCTCTCTCTATCTCTCAAGTTATCAGTATAAACACCCGGATGTCAGCCTCGCTTTCACTCAGTTTCAGCCGAAGTAACTCTAGCGTCTGCTGGGACAGAGCATTCAACCGGAAGTTCGATGGATACCTTTCTACAAAAGTCATAGGCAACTTGCAACGCGTGAGATCTTCCAGCGGAAAATTACCTTTACTTCTTTTCAATAAAGCAGACCGCTCTTCGAAGAAAGGTTGCCCATGCCTGTTCTATACGAACACTTAGTATGCTAGAAATAATAGTCAAATCTCTCACAAATCGCATCCTACTGTCTTGAATGTATCTCGCATATGATTTAACAAACGAGGGCTCGAGGTCCATCAACAAGACCTCTTGTTCAGATACAGCTATAGTTACATGTATGCATAGCCTTGTGGTTAAGAAGTTTCTTTCGTAATCCCGAGGTGCAGGGTTTGATCCCACTGCACTGCACCTCGTGCAAGTGTTTTATACTTACATTCGGTGTAGTCACTTGACTGAATCGGTAGAACATTGCGCTAAACATCTTTTGACATTAACGTTTTTTTTTTTTTACCCCAAATAAAATCCGGTCCAGATGGACATCTTTTATTAATTTTCCAAGGGTCACTAAAATGATAGTACTAATCAAATACACTGACGTCGAAGATGACCTTTCTTTGACGAAGGGTCTGTCCCAAAACGTTTGTAGTTTCCTCTCCCCAAATCAT
>NC_068989.1:85572178-85577740 GCF_001194135.2 Octopus bimaculoides
GTCCTCCCTAAAAATGTGTGTCCTTGTCAATGTTAGCAATCAATGATTCAGTTACATTAGCACAAAACTAACAGTTAATAAGAATGTCTGTGTGTTTAAGAACCTTGTTTTATGAGTGGATAGTTTCAGGTTCAATCCCACTGCATGGTACCTTAGTCAAGCGACATTTCCTATTGCCCTGGGCCAACCAATGCCTTGTGAGTAAATCTGGTAGAGTGAAACTGTGTGGAGGAACATCTGAACTGCAGGTGTGGCTGTGTGGTAAGAAGATTGCTTCTCAACCACATGGTTCTGGGTTCAGTCCCACTGCGTGGCACTTTGGGCAAGTGTCTTCTACTATAGCCTCAGGCCGACCAAAGCCTTGGGAGTAGATTTGGTAGACAGAAACTGAAAGAAGCCCATCATATATAAATAAAAATGAATATATTTGTGTGTGTGTGTGCGTCTGTGTTTGTCACCCCACCATTACTTGACAACTGATGGTGTGTTTGCGTCCCCGTAACTTAGAAGTTTGGCAAAAGAGACCGATAGAAGAAGTATTAGATTTACAAAGAATAAGTCCTGGGGTCGATTTGTTTGACTAAAGGCGGTGCTCCAGCATGGCTGCAGTCATTTGACTGAAACAAATAAAAGAATGCATTATGTATATATACATAAATATACATTATATACACAAATGTGTGTCTGTATATATGCTTCATATTCAGTATTGGTTTGTTTATATCCCTGTAACTTACTGGTTCAAGAGATCAAAAGAACACCTATCAGATTTTAAAATAAGTATTATGGTCAAATTGTTCAAGTGCAGTTCCCCAGAATGACTGCAGTCCAGTGAGTGAAACAACAAAATATAAATGAGAAAAGATATATTTTGATATTAACATGTATTAGGGTGCCAAGCTGGCAGAATCATTTGCAGACCTGGCGAAATGCTTAGTGGTATTTCGTCTGCCATTACGTTCTGAGTTCAAATTTCGCCAAGGTCGACTTTGCCTTTCAACTTTCCAGAGTCAATTAAATAAGTACCAGTTACACACTGGGGTCGATGTAATCGACTTAATCCCTTTGTCCTTGTTTGTTCCCTCTATGTTTAGCACCCCCACCCGTGGGCAATAAAGTAATAAATATTAACATGTATACCTCTTTATGTAATGGTGGAGGGAATCTATGGAAGGAGTAGACTCAGAAAGACGCGGGACAAGGTGGTAATAAAGGATGTTCGGACACTGGGCCTCACTGAGGAAATGACAAGAGGCCAGGAATTGTGGTGGTTTGCTATACTTGAGAAAATGAGTAAAACTAAATAAAATCACCGTCGTCCATACATACAGGCTTGTCCTTTACAGCTGCTGGTACCACATAAAATGCATTCGTGCTGGTGCTGCATAAATGCACCCATATGAATGGCACATAAAAAGCACCCAACACACTCTGTAAAGTGGTTGGTGTTAGAAAGAGCATTCAGCCATAGAAACCATGCCACAACAGACAATTGGAGTCTGGACAGCTCCTGTCAAACTGTCCAACCCATGCCAGCATAGAAAACAGACGTTAAACTATGATGATGATATAGGCTGGTCCATAGGCCTATTTCTCAAGAGTTTCCATGTATGACATACAGTTGCTTATTCGGATAAGTCAAACTGAGCAAAAAGACATACTTATCATTCTGATGGCAGATGTATTGAAGAAAAATTTCTAGAACTACAGAATAACAGGATAATGGATTAGTTTAATTAAAACTATTGCACAGTACAATTTGTATTGAGTATTACAACAAACACTGAGAACATACAGAGAATAGACTTCCTCAAACATCCAGGAGAATCCTTAGAAGCAGTAGACAGCTTCTGTCACCTAAGCAACCATGTTAGTAGTGGAGGAGGAAATTCTGAAAGCATAGTTGCAAGAATACGAACAGGTTGGGCAAAGTTCAGGTATCTACTACTTTTATTGGTAACAAAAGGTCTCTCCCTGAGAGTGAAAAGCAGATTGTATGATGCCTGTGTATGCACAGCTATGCTACATGGCAGTGAAACATGGTCTATGACTACAGAGTACATGAAAAGGCAAGAAAGAAATGAAAGCAGAGGCATCAATTGTAGTCTACAAAAGAGAAGACTGTGCTGGTATGGTCATGCAATACATATGGATGTGAACAGCTGCATAAAGAAAGGCTGATCTCTAATTGTAGAGGGAATCTGATCTGTAGGAAAGGTAAACTCAGGAAGACATGGGTTGCAGTGGTGAGAAAGGATCTTCAGATGTTGGACCTTACAGAGGATATGACAAGGGACTGAGACTTCTGGTGGTTTGTTGAGCTTGAGAACACACATGAAGGTAAGTAAAACTGTGGTTGTCCATACAACTAGGCATGTTATCTACATCCCTGTCTCAGCCAAGAGGTCCTTGTCTTGAGGGCTCATGTATGCTGATTTCACACAGAAGCATCCATATTGGTGTCACATCAAATCCATCTGTGGAACCTGGGTGGCTCTCCAGTTAGTCAGCTCCTGCCAAACCATCCACCCTATGCCAGCATAGAAAACAGGCATTAAATAATGATGATGATCATCATCATATATGTATATATACATGGGTGCCAGTTACTTGACGCCGGTTTCCATTGACTACAACTAGGATTTCACTTGGTTTGACAAGTCTTCTCAAGTACAGCATGTCGCAAAAGGTCTCAGTCACCTGTCATCACCTCTGTGAGGCCCAACATTTGAAGGATGCTTTTTACATGCCACTGGCATGGGTGCCAGTTACGTGACCTTTAATAATTGAGTTTTCCCAATTAGGCTTGACCAGGGTCTAAACACTATAGTTAGTTTAGCTCCAGTGAGACCTGAGGTCAAAAGTGTTCTACCCATAAATCCAGAGGAGAAGTGCACTCGAAGATGTAGAGTAGTTAATATTATAATGGGGGAGGTCGGTTTATGGGGTTAATCTGGATTTCTCACTCGTACGGAAGCAGCATGATGCAGCGGGGGTAAACCAGCATATGCTGTCGGGCCCCGCTGCTGGTATTGGGGGTTGCGTTCTATGCCTTGACCAGAGCATAGAACGGGGCTCTTTGAACTGAGAAATTAATGGAATGCCTGGTGTGTGTCTTGTTGTGGCTACCCACTCCTAAAAAAAAAACGAGGAATAGGCCTGGGTATATAAAAAAAAATAAAATAAAATATATATATATATATATATATATATATATTGCCCACACTCACGCACACATACACACAATCTTTAATTAATTTCAGACTTTGTGCTGAGACACTATCTACATTCATCCTCGTAACTTATTTTATAAACATCTGAAAGAACGGGTTAGGTAAAAGTAGACCTGGGAAATTTGAACTCAGAACTTGAAGGGAGGTAACAAAATACTACAACACTGTCCTCCGCTCAACCAATTCTGCAAACTTAAACAGGAATATGTAAATAAATGCCTTTTTAATCCCTCCGACTTATCGGTTCTAAGAAAACACTGCGTACCAAGGGAATTCCGTGTATATATCTAGTTTCAGTTCCCCTTCCCGTAAAGTTTTTCATTCTCTACGCTGAGAGGTTTGCAATCTAGAGAAAGCACTTTTTTTAAAAGAAGAAATACTGACAAAGTAAACTGTTGCGTGACGTCATGTACCTGGCCGTTCGCGCTAATTTACCAACTTTGTAAACAACCCAACCATCTGCCTGTCTGCTGACTTACCTGACTGACTGACTTTACGGGAGAGTCCCGTGTCAAAACTACTTAGCTGTGTGAACCACAGGGAGTTCTATATTTTCGTGCAATCTGTTAGAAATAGCAGCTAAATTTCCCCGCAAATTACATCCCTAATGTCTTGAAAAAGAAGAAATACATTAGATAACTGCGTATCTAGCTTGAATTACATTGGATATTATCCAATGTCGGCCAAGCTTGATACGCAATATCCGAGAGAAAGACTTTATGATTCTATGGAACGATTTTGATCAGAGGTCTGCTGAGTCAGGGCTGACCTGGGGTTGAACAACAATAGTAACGTGTATCACGTGACTGTAAAATTACAGGTCAGCTCCCAGATTATTTATCTTTGTTCTTTATTAAGGTGTCTTGTTCGTCCACCTTTCTTTCACTTCTCCCTCTCTCGAGTGTGCGTGTGTGAGAGAGAGAGAAATCTGAGAGGGCGGGAGAGCTATGTAAGGCATGTTAAATAAAAACACGCCCAACCAAAGGTGGCGAAGGTGTATGAAACTGCGAAACGAACGAAACATTATCTGTTGAACAACTAAACTAGTTAACTCCATATATACACCACCGACATTACTACATTACCTATCGCTTATCACTTAACATCAGCATCATCATCACCATTCTCATTACCTGCACTATCGTCGTCATCGTCGTCGCCATTAACTTTGTCGTCATCATCTTAATTATTCTCATCATCATTGCCGTTATCATCATCATCATCATCATCATTATCATCAACATAATCATCGCCGTCGCCGTAGTCATCGTCGTCATCATCATCATCAATAACAACATCAACAATGTCATTTTAACGTCTACTCTTCTTTTGCCATCAGAGATCAAATCCCAACCAGCTCGCCCTATTTTCCGCTACCACTCACTTTAATCTTACCTAGGAGTCTGACAGTAAGGGAACGGAAAGAGTGGACCATACCATTCTCATTACTTTCTAAACCTCAACATTTCAAAGTCTGAGTGATACCTTTATTTTTTTTTTTTTTAGTCTTTTAGGTTTCATATATTTATTGAATGGTTTAAACAGAGGAGTAACAGCAACATCACACACACCCACACACACACACATACTTGGCCTTTTTTAGTAGCTCTGGTAAAGGAGGAATTTGTCTCCAGACTTGGCTTGAATGATTGCAACAATGTGTGCTCTGCTAAAGCACATTTATTCTTTTATTCTTGTACACTCTCTACAACAATCCTTCTGAAATTGTTGATAGCCTCTAGCTCTACTTAGTTTTGCTCACTAGCCAAAGTGAGGTACCGTGGTGTGGCCATCAGTGTGCACTGCCAACTTCCAGGAATCATATGTAAGAGCTGTGTAGTTGTCAGAGACCAGTGTTCCTGTTCAAGACTGAAGATATACAGCCAACAGGTTTACAAAGGTACTACTCGTTACACACTAGGACAAAAACTACTCTGTAACATTTGCTGGCACTCCGTCGCTTACGACATCGAGGGTTCCAGTTGATCCGATCAATGGAACAGCCTGCTCGTGAAATTAACGTGCAAGTGGCTGAGCACTCCACAGACACGTGTACCCTTAACGTAGTTCTCGGGGATATTCAGTGTGACACAGTGTGACAAGGCCAACCCTTTCAATTACAGGCACAACAGAAACAGGAAGTAAGAGTGAGAGAAAGTTGTGGTGAAAGAGTACAGCAGGGTTCACCACCATCCCCTGCCGGAGCCTCGTGGAGCTTTAGGTGTTTTCGCTCAATAAACACTCGCAATGCCCGGTCTGGGAATCGAAACCGCGATCCTATGACTGCGAGTCCGCTGCCCTAACCACTGGGCCATTGCGCCTCCTCTGT
>NC_068989.1:85577761-85579153 GCF_001194135.2 Octopus bimaculoides
ATTTGCTGGCACTCCGTCGCTTACGACATCGAGGGTTCCAGTTGATCCGATCAATGGAACAGCCTGCTCGTGAAATTAACGTGCAAGTGGCTGAGCACTCCACAGACACGTGTACCCTTAACGTAGTTCTCGGGGATATTCAGTGTGACACAGTGTGACAAGGCCAACCCTTTCAATTACAGGCACAACAGAAACAGGAAGTAAGAGTGAGAGAAAGTTGTGGTGAAAGAGTACAGCAGGGTTCACCACCATCCCCTGCCGGAGCCTCGTGGAGCTTTAGGTGTTTTCGCTCAATAAACACTCGCAATGCCCGGTCTGGGAATCGAAACCGCGATCCTATGACTGCGAGTCCGCTGCCCTAACCACTGGGCCATTGCGCCTCCTCTGTAACATTACCTTAAGCATATTAGACACATCTACAAGACAACCCCACACCCATTACATTGTGTAATGTGGTGGATGGTGGACAAGCAAAGACAATGTGGGGTCAAGCGTACTCCTATATCTTGTTGATGATGAAATAAAATCTCTAGTGCTGATATGATTACAGGTACTCACTATAATCTATAAAGTGGTTGGTGAATGGAAGGGTATTCAACAATAGAAGACAAAGCCAAAACTGAAGCTTATGAGTGAGATGTGTACCTCTGACCCATCTAGGAGGTCAGTGTCTAAATAAGAACTGGTTTAAATTGTAACAAACCCAACCCACATTAGTAAGGTAAGTAGACATATGATGATGATGATGACGATGGATGATTAAATGTATCTATGTACACATACATACATATACATTAATGCAAAACATGCATACAAATTAAGCACTTGATTAAAATAGCTTCACTGCTTTACTGCTGAGAAATAAATACAGAATAATTAAATTTGATATCATACATTACTGAGAAAGACAACCTGCAGACTAATGGCTTGTCTGTATTACTCTTTGTTCTCTTGTTAAATTCATTATCATACCTGCTCACTGGTGTTTATAGAAATGGATATACTGAATCTAGAAAAAACAGCCTTTCATCTTTTCCTTGTCAACGTTCTGAATCTGTATGGGCCAAGTATTAAACACATCAACTAGCAATTGGATCTCCACAGACACTGGAATGAAATTTGGTGCATTTATAGTGGTAAAATGAGGAGAAATTATGCTCAGCTAAGATAGCCTATAAAATACACTGGCCTGACAATACAATCATGGAGATATGCAAGAATTACAAATATTTGGGGCAAGATGAGATTGACAAGTATAATGAATCTTTTAATTAGAAGAAGAGAAAACATATTCACCTCAACAGATTTTGAAAATGTAGGCATTACACTTCTGAGAATACAAGCTTATCATTTACTATATTTTTGAAATAAAACAGGTGTGAATATATACAT
>NC_068989.1:85579291-85588990 GCF_001194135.2 Octopus bimaculoides
TATATATATATATATATATATATGTATATATGACTGCAAAGTCGTGAGCTTGCAGAATTGTTTCTGCACAGGTCAAAGTGCTTAGCAGCATTTCTTTCATCTTTACATTCTGAGTTCAAATTCTGCTGAAGTCGATTTTGCCTTTCATCCTTTCAGGATCAATAAAATAAGTACCAGTTGAGTACTGGGGTCAACGTAATCGACTTACCCATCCTCTCCAAAATTGCTGGCCTTGAGCCAAAATTTGAAATCAGTATGTGTGTGGTTGCATAAATACATGCATGTGAGGCAATGTGATAAGAGGTTTGCTTCCCGATCACATGGTTCCAGGTTCAATCCCATTGCATGGCACCTACTATAGACCCAGACTGACCAGAGCTTTGTGAATGGATTTGGTAAACAGAAGCTGAAAGAACCCTATTGCATGTGTGTGTGTGTGTAAGTGGAGTGTGAGGTTTTTATGTTTTAAGCGGTGCAAGAAACAGTACCTGGAACCTGGAAACCCTTCAACTAACTGTAATTATCCAGTTCTTTCTGAAACCTCACTCTTTCAGCCTCTTTCATCTTCTCATTTTCATTCTTACATCTATAGGAATAAAACAATTTTTTGCTCTCAAAAAACACCGTTCTTTCCTGGAGGTATGTTTTTTAATACATATTTGATGTAAATAATTACCTGCAGTTCAAAACGTTTGGAAAGAAGTCATCAAGAGAAACTGAAGGCAGTAATGCAGAAAAGGTACCATAAAGTGATTACAATGGATTGTTAACTTGATGTTTAAAAAAGGCTTGGTGCAAGACAAAAACAAATCACCCACTTAAACAAAACATTAAAGCTTGCAAAGTTTACAATGCAAACAATATGAGACAACAGAGAGAGAATTAAGTCAAGTGCTCAAGAAGATTCAATGTTAATTGCTTGGACTTCATTTTTTTCATAGATCTAATATAATGTTTAAAATAGAATGGCTCCTGAATGTATGGATTAAAGATCAGATCTGATGTAATGTATCAATTAGCATGATGATGATTAAAAAGAAATAGCCACAATTTTATATGACAATTACAGAAAAAGGAGGGTGAAGTCTTTGTTGTCACCAACGTCATCGCCACCACCACTGCCATCGTCGTCGTCATTGTCATCATTATCATCATCATTGCCATCATCATCATCATCATCATCATCATTATTGACATTATTATTTCTAAAGTGGTAGAATTGTTAGTACACTGGGCGAAATGCTTTGTGGCATTTCGTCTGTGGTCGTGTTCTGAGTTCAAATTCCGCCAAGGTTGACTCTGCCTTTCATCCTTTCAAGGTTGATAAAGTGAACACCAGTTGAATACTAGGGTCAATGCAATTGACTTACCCCTCCACCGAAATTCTGGTCTTGTACCAAAATCTAAAATCAATATTTTTATTATTTCTTGCCGGTAAAATCTGGTTTGAAAGATTAAAGAAATGTTTGAATTTGCACATCATAAAAATGACGCCAATTCTGATACAAAGGCTGCTTTTAAGTTGAAGAATATTGATTGTTGAAATAGCACTTTTCCTGGAGCTCATTCATGCCAGAACTTTTATTTCTTGAGAATAAAAATCAAAAGTAGGGTTTAACCGTTTCAATACTAGCCTGGCTGTAACTGCCTCTGGCTCTGTACTACAAATGTCTTGTTGTCATAAGTTTTGAATTAAAATCTTCCACCAGTTCCTAACACCAGCTTAATGATAACTAAGTTATTTTACGGAATTCTTTGTTATATTTAAAATCAATTGAAAGAAACACAGAGCATCTCAACAGAAATATGGTAACAAAAGGGTTAACAAATGACTGATTTAACCCTTTTGTTACCAACCCGGCTGAAACCAGCTCTGGCTCTGTAATACAAATGTCTTGTTTTCATAAGTTTTGAATTAAAATCTTCCACCAAACCTTAGTCACAATTTATGTTCCTAACACTAGCTTAATGATAACTAAGTTATTTTACTAAATTCTTTGTTATATTTAAAATTAATTGAAAGAAACAGAACATCTCAACAGAAATATGGTAACAAAAGGGTTAAAGCTTCCAAAGACCATTTGAAGCTTATTCCAGGAGGAATTGTTTCTGGTGATATAAAATGAAAGCTCCTACTCATATATCATTCTGAAAGCCCAAAGACTTTCAAGGGTTATGCATTGTTTAATCTACCACAGAACTTCCAGATCCAGGGGTTGTAGTTTTGCTGCATCACACTTCTTAATTATGATTTCATACTGTCAAGGACATAGTAATGCAGAGAACACAATGATGTCGTCGTCGTTGTCGTCGTTGCTGCTGCTGTTGTTGTTAGTGATATTTCTTTAGCTCCAGATCAGCCCTAACTCAATAGACATACAATCAATTGTGTTCCAGCCATGACTATCAACACATGATAATGTATTTAGGACTACATTATGTCACAGGTTCTTCTATCAAGTTATTGCTATCCATGTCAGCCCTGATTCAGCTGACACATGATAAAAAAAAATGTCCCACCAGTGACTGTTCCATCTTTTATTCTGACCCAGTACATTTAAAACAACACCACCCAATGTGTCCTTCATCCTTTTAAGAAAGTAAGGTATGGTTTGGGAGAGATTTGTTTGCTATTTCTAACAAGTAGAGTGACCATGTAGGAACACCCTTCATTACCAACAAGGGTAACAGTTAGCTGATCTCGTTTTCTCTTCCTTCCATCATAATTGAATTGTTAATACGATTTTGTTGATTAAAACATTGTGTTAATCTGTTAATCCCTCATTCTTGCGACACACAACATATTCCATTGTCAAGGTACATAGTGAAGGAGAGAGTGCAGTGTAAAAGATTAGATTAGAAAACACCGAAGCAAAAAATAGGATATATTTGGGTTCTGAAAAGGAACTTAAATGAAAACAACTTGATTTAAATAAGGGTTAGTTTGTGATTTTTTGACCAGCTATTTAGACCCCTAAGAAAACCTACTGAGGATATAAACAATAACTTACCTTGTGATTTGTAAAAGAATTAGCCTTCACTTGTGGCAAGAACAAACAATTAACCAATCACAATAACTTTTAGTTCCTTCATCAGTGAACTATGACAACAGTGAGTTGAGATAGCATTTTTAGCTGTACCTATGTTGTCAGCAGTCATCTGTGAAAATGATCTATTGTAACAACAGTGAGTTAGGATAGCATTTTTACCTCTGTCATCCTCACTCGACCGTGACAAGGACCAGCTGTGACAACGGTCACCTTTAAACAACAGCTATGTAAATAATCAGAGATTTACTGTGTCAGACAAAATAATCTACTCACAGTTTCCTTTCACTATAGAAGCCTTCTGATGTCAGGTAAAGTGATATGGCTGAATGATCAAAGGTGTACAGGTATGTTTGGGTGGTTAAGTTTTCTTTGATGTCACTTGCTTCCAGGTTCACTCCCATTGTGCCACACCTTGGCAAGTGACTTCTATCATAGCACATATTAGAAGAATATATTCTAAGTGTATGTTGGTTGAAAGAAACTGATATATATATACTGGACCACTGAAATCTTCAAGTTTTTTTCATTGTCCCGAGTGTCAAACTAATACACTCATTTGTTGTTCACGCATCTATCTTCATCTTTTATTTCCTATAAATTTCATTTATATATATATAGGGAGAGAGAGAGAGAGATTTACACACATACACACACACATGTGTCTATGTGTTTGCAGGGGGGCGAGTCCACATGTGTTTTGCTAATGCAAATGATACAAACATTGGTAAGGGAAATGAAAAACCAGTGGTCCTAACATTCTTTTGTATAACTTTTTTCTGTCCCAATTTACAAATACTCCCTTATCACCACTACAGTGAAGCAGTGATTGGTCCACTGGGACCTACCACCGATGACTGTGATATGAAATAAACTGATTAATAAACAGAGGGATCAGGACAAATGTTCAAGTTGCCTCCTTTCTCTTTCTGGGTTATCCCTTCATCACGGCGATTCTGCCAGCTCGCCGACCTATCTTGCGAAGATATTGGTTTCAAGTTTTGGCACAAGGCCAGCAAGTTTGGAAGCGGGGTTAAGTCGATTACATCGATCCCAGTGTTCAACTGGTACTTATTTTATTGACCTCGAAAGGATGAAGGGCAAAGACGACCTCAGCAGAATCTGAACTCAGAACGTAGATGTACGAAATGCAACTAAGCATTTTGCTGAGAGTGCTAACGATTCCGCCAACTCGCCGTCCTATAATGCGTAAATATTGATTTCAAAATTTGGCACAAGGCCAGTAATTTCGGGGGAGAGGTAAGTCGATGTAATCGACACCAGTGTGCTAATGATTCTGCCAGCTCACCGTCCTGTCTTGCGTAAATATTCTTTTCTACTCTAGGCACAAGGCCCGAAATTTTAGGGGAGGGACCAGTCGATTAGATCGACCTCAGTACGCAACTGGTACTTAATTTATCAACCCGAAAGGATGAAAGGCAAAGTCGACCTCGACGAAATTTGAACTCAGAAGTAAAGGTAGATGAAATACCGCCAAGCACTTCGCCCGGCGTGCTAACGCTTCTGCCAGCTCGTCACCTTTGCCTTGCGTATATATTAAAAAGCAATTTGAAAGGAAGTCAAATAAATAACTAAAGGGAAATAATTCCTTTTGTATTTAAGATCTAATTATTTCCCTTGAAATTTGTTTCTCACTTCCGAAGTTCAACTTGAATTAACACATAAAGCGCGATGGGTCCCGATCGTGACCGTCAGGCACAGATCGACAGGCCCCGATCGTGGCCCAGATAGATGCGTTTAATTTATGGGTGTTTGTTGGTATCTAATGTCACCCAAACGCTCCGGTACCCACCAGAATGCAACAGGACTAATAGTTCAACTATTGACTTTTCAGATGATGTAAAACATGCCACCATTATATACGAAGAAGATATTTTAACTTTGTTTTGTTTTTTATGTGTGTATGGTAGTCTCATTTTCATAAAATGTCCTCATCCCAGCGCTTTATGGGTTAAACACATGACTACGATTTATTTAATCATCTCGAAAGAAATGAAGTAAAACTGTAAACGTGATCATAAAAGAACCGTGGATTTATGTAGGAATTAAATGATCCAGTAATAGTTTTTCTCGATCCGTTATATAAATCCTCAGGTTTTAAATCCGTTGTGTCATCAAGACTGATTCAGGGCAATTTTATTATCATGCACTCTCATACTAATTGTTACTCAGAGGAGGAAGTCCCTGAGATTGGTGGGAGGAAGTTATCTTCAGACCAGATACCTGATCTACTTGTTACAGAGTGAACTCCACTGAATGTACCCAAGGGTCAAATGATGGTGTTAAATTGAAATCCTTGTGACAGGAAGAGTTAATAGGTCACCATTTATAGCAGTGTGATGAGGAAAGAACAATAAGATTTGAATAAGTTAAACAAGCGATAATTTATTCCTATCATAATAATAGAAGATTACCAAAGGGAATGGTGTTAATACTACAGTCTGGAACAAACATTCAAATTACTTCCGTTCTGCTGGATCTTATGATGACTGTGCTGTGCTGAAGACAGGCAACGACTGGTTGAAGACAGCGGTGAAACTGGCTGGTATCTGGTCAATGGTGGCTGGCCTAAAGACACCAACAAAGAGCAGAAGAAACTGGTGTTTATATAACCATAGGGTGGCTCCACAGGCCAAGATGGTCTTTCCCGTGTAGGGAACAAATTCTGTTACAAACACACAATTGACAGTTAAAACTGACCAATACCTGCAACTAAATTGACCAACAACTAGGTCATGTGACTTGATGCTAAGAAATGCCAGTCATCAAATTTGGTTTGATTTCGAATTCGATTTCGATTTCACTTGCCTCAACAGGTCTTCACAAGCAGAGCTTAGTGTCCAAAGAAAGAAAGGTACGCATAAGTGGGCTGGCTACACCCCTAGTAAAGGCCACGGGTTATGGTCTCACTTGTCTTGCCGGGTCTTTTCACGCACAGCATATTTCCAGTGAGGCCTAATGTTCGAAAGTCGTTCTTCACCACCTCATCCCAGGTCTTCCTAGGCCTACCTCTTCCACAGGTACCTTCAACCAGTAGGGTGTGTCACTTTTTCACACAGCTATCCTCATCCATTCTCACAACATGACCATACCAGCGCAATCGTCTCTCTTGCAGACCATATATATATATGAGTAGCTGTGTGGTAAGACGCTTGCTTCCCAAACACATGGAAACATGGTTCTGGGTTCAGTTCCACTGCATGACACCTTGGGCAAGTGTCTTCTACTATAGCTTCGGGCCAACCTAAGCCTTTTGAGTGGATTTGGTAGACAGAAACTGAAAGAAGCCCTTCATATATAAATATATATATATGTATGTATGTATGTATGTATGTATTTGTGTGTCCATGTTTGTCGCCCCATCATCGCTTGACAAATGATGTCGGTGTGTTTACATCGCCATAATTAAGCGGTTTGTCAAAAGAGACGGATAGAATAAGTACTAGGCTTACAAAGAATAGTCTTGGGGTCAATCTGTTTGACTAAAAGCAGTGCTTCAGCATGGCCACAGTCATACGACTGAAATAAGTAAAAGAATATATATATATATATATCATGTATATACATACATTTTTCCCTCTCTCACAATGTGGGAGAGAGGCACAAGCACATACACAGACATATACACACGCGGCAGTAACTTCCGCCTACCAAAGCTTCGGGCAGCTCGGGGCTATAGCAGAAGACACTTGCCCAAAGTGCCACGCGGTGGGACTGAACCCGAAACCATGCAGCTGGGAAGCAAGCTTCCTAACCACACAGCCATGCCCGCGCCTACAAATGTGTATATACATATGCGCAGCACTATTCGTGTGGCAACTTTCTACAGCCGGATGCCCTTCCTGCCACCAACCCCCACCTGTTGCCAAGCGAGGTAGTTTTTTTCCATACATACATATGTACATGCATACATGTATGCATGTGTGTGTGTGTGTGTGTGTTTGCTTTGTAGCCATGTGATTTTAAGTTTTATGTTTCTGCTTGATAACACAGGCAAGTTTCTTCTATTACATATATGTGCATACATGCATTCATGTCATCATCGTTGTTTAAACATCAAGTTCCTGGCATGGGTTGGATGGTTTGATGGGACCTGATGTGTCCAAGGACTCCATTGAACTCCAGTGTCTGCTGTGGCAATGCATGCCTTCCCTAATTTATTTCTTTACTGCCCACGGGGGGGGGGGTAAACATAGAGGGGACAAACAAGGAGAGACAAAGAGATTAAGTCAATTACATTGACCCCAGTGTGTAACTGGTACTTATTTAATTGACCCCCAAAAGGATGAAAAACAAAGTCGACCTCAGCAGAATTTGAACTCAGAATGTAACAGCAGATGAAATACCACAAAACATTTCGCCCAGTGTGCTAATGATTTTGCCAGCTCGCTGCCTTTCCTAATGCCAACCACTTGCAGTGTGCTGGGTGACCTTTCCATGTTACCTGCAGTATTGAGGTCACCATGCAGTTTACGAGACTACAAACCCTGAGCGTCAGTTTGATGCTAGGGAACGAGGTGATTACTACAAGGGTTGGGGTAGTAGTGCAGATTCCTGTGTAGGGATCTGCATGGCTTCTCACATCTAGAAGGAAAGGGATGGGGACAGAAAGTGTGGTACTTTTTGGTTATCTCACCCCCATTAAAAAATTGGGTTATCTCACCCCTCCCCCTTTTATGAAAAATATCAGTACTTTTGGTCATCTCCTCCAACTAGAAAAAATTGTTTAACCCTCAATAAAACAAAGAAAATGAAAAAAGAGTGGCTGTGTGGTAAGTAGCTTGCTTACGAACCACATGGTTTCAGGTTCAGTCCCACTGCGTGGCACCTTGGGCAAGTGTCTTCTACTATAGCCTTGGGTTGACCAAAGTCTTGTGAGTGGATTTGGTAGATGGAAACTGAAAGAAGCCCGAGGCTATAGTAGAAGACACTTGCCCAAGGTGCCACGCAGTGGAACTGAACCCGGGACTATGTGGTTGGTAAGCAAGCTACTTACCACACAGCCACTTCTGCACCTTATAACATCCAATAACATTCTTATAACAAATCATACAATGCCTACTGAGGAGGCCAAAAGTCAAAAATGTGTTGAAGTATTGAATCAAAAGGATCTAACTCTTAATCCAGTCTCTTGTTGCCACATTAACTCAATTTTTTAATGGGGAGATAACCCAATTTTTTAATGGCAATTTTTCAATGAGGGTGAAATAACCAGAAAGTACCGAAAGTGTGAAGGCTAAATATATGCATGAATATTGACATTCCACAGCTTAGCATGTCACTGCCTGAGCAAAATGGTGACATGATATTTACATTCCTTGCTGACATTACAAATATTCAGTCAGTGCTTTGGTAGAGGAGTGGAATAACTAACTAGCCTTTACTTGAGGAACAGGTAAGGGTAAGGCTTACCAACGAGGAGGGCATCCGGCCATAAACCATTGCTATAAACAAGTCTTCATCCAATCGATAGATAAAAAGACCATAAACACACACACACACAAATGCCCACACACTGCACACATACACATACATACATATATATGTGTGAACAAGCACACACACATGCACACATACATACATGCATGCATACATACATGTGTGTCTGTGTCTGTGTGTGGCTAAAATATGTTTGACCATGGGGAAAAATATTTTACTTAGAAACAGGCTCCAATCTGCCAAATCAGATTGGAGCCTGGTGTCACCTCCTGGTCCACCAGTCCTCATTCAAATCGTCCGACCCATGCTAGCATGGAAAGTGGACGTTAAACAATGATGATGATGATGATGATGATGATGAAACAGGTGAGGGTTGGCAATAAAAAGGGAACCCAGTCATAGTAAATTGGTCTCAATAAACTCTGTCTGACCCATGCAAACATGAAAAAGTGGACGTTAAATGGTGATGATTAGTTTAGCAGATCATAAAATATCAATAAGCAACTCTAATAGTAACTGATGCTTATATACCAACTTCTGAAACATCAAACACTATTTAAATCAGTTGAAGTGACAATTCATTGTAATCTCTATAATAGAGACAGAGATCTATTGTCAGAAAGGTGTAGACTTTAAGTTTAATGGATGTGAATTGACTTATGAACAGAAAGGACAAGTGTGTGGGTGAATGTCTTTGTGCGGGGGGGGGGGGATAAAAGTTTCAGTTATAAAGTGTAAGAAACATAACAGCTGTTGATGATGTGTTTAAACTTGAACAAATGACAAAACAATAACAAAATCTGTGACAGAAAGGAAAAAAATTGTGACATTCTGATATACATACATACATACATACTTACATACATTCATACATACATACATACAAATACATACATTCATACATACATATTTACATACATACATCCATAAATACATACATACTTACATACATTCATACATACATGCATACAAATACATACATTCATACATACATATTTACATACATACATCCATAAATATATACATACATACATACATACTTACATACATTCATACATACACACATTCATATGTACATACATTCATACATTTCCTTTATATACATATATATATACACACACACCCATATATATATATATTTCGTTTTTAAGAAAATGACTCTCCCCAGACACAACAGTATATATATATATAT
>NC_068989.1:85589075-85600827 GCF_001194135.2 Octopus bimaculoides
AGGGAGAGAGGCTGGGTGAGAGAAAGGGCAAAGAGGCAGACAGACTGAGAGCAGCTGGATCTAACACTAAAGTATTTATTAGATGGAAGAAATGTTTGTGCAAAGAATTCAAAATGTCATAGTTGTTAAACGGGTCTATATTTCAATGCAGACCTGTTAAATTTCAATAAACACAAAATAACTAAAACGTTTAGCTAACACAATAAATAGCATTTGGTTTATACTCTAAAATCATTTGACCTACCAGAATTACATTGCACTGTGCCTTCAGATTGTATATTCACAAATAGCATGGAAGACAATACAATACAGTGTGCTGGCTGGCTGGCTGGCTGGCTGTTATTGAAATTATAGTGACCAGCTGCCAGTTTTGTGGTATCTGGCTACTAATCATTGGAAGGTTAAGAATGCCAATAACTTTAAATATGAAAGAATGAGAACAGAGGAATCAATGAATACTTTTAAAATGAATTACTAGCAAAACAATTGGAAAATAATATCTTTCATTTGTTTCAGTCATGAGACTGTGGTCATGCTGGGGCAACTGGTGCTTACTCTATCAATTTTTCTTTTTTTTTTTTTGGCAAACCACTAAGTTACAGGGATGTAAACACACCAACACTTGTTGTTAAGTGGTGGTGAGGGACAGACACAGGTACAAACACACATACACACACATATACAACGGGCTTCTTTTTGGTTTCTGTCTACCAAATCCATTCACAAAGCTTTAGTCAGCCTGAGGCTATAGTAGAAGACACTTACCCAAGGTGCCACACAGTGGGACTGAACTCAAAACCATGTGGTTTGGAAGCAAACTTCTTACCACACAGTCACATTAAGGAATATTTATAATAATAATAATAATATAAATAATATATAAATATACGCATATATCCATACATATATGTACATACCTACATATATATGTACATGCATATATGGGTACAGGACGTGAAAAAATGTTGAACACAATGAGAAACGAAAACATAAAAACGAACTTTTTTTCGAACAACGAAAAAAATAAAGAGAAACGAAATATGCAGCATAAAGAGTATACCCCTTCGTCAGTTGTCCCTGTTCCATCTACTCGGCTGTGTGGTAAGTAACTTGCTTACTAACCTTATGGTTCTAGGTTCAGTCCCACTGCATGGCACCTTGGACAAGAGTCTTCTGCTATAGCCTCAGGCTGACCAAAGCCTTGTGAGTGGATTTGGTAGACAGAAGCTGAAAGAAGCCCATTGTATATATGTATATATCTAATATAATAAATGTGAAAACTAATTTCCGTGTGTCAGTGTGTCACACTTAGACCACACCTCTCTCACTTTTCAATGACACTTCTACTATTCCTCATGATGGGGTGAGAGTAATAGTAGGCATAAAGATGGTGAGGGTGGTGGCAAAGACAGAGAGAGAGAGAAGGAAAAGAGAGGGAGAGAAAGAGAGACAAAAAAATTTAGGGAGAGTTGATAATGTTTTATTAAAAGTAATAGTGTTGATGGTGGCAGTGGGAGTAATAATAAAAGAGAGAGAAAGAGTGAGTGTGTGAAAGAAAGAGGGAGATGATGTACAACTTTGTTAAACCATGTCTCTTTGACAGAAATTCCTGTCGCCAACATACTGAATACTATCCTCTAAGTGATGGCTGCACCCCATCCATTTTTCATTATTTTCTCCATCCTAAAAGAGGTCACCATCCTTGAACTCATGTCTCATGCCAGTAACTATACAATGGTAAAGAACTAAATAAATAAATTAATGGTAAAAGACATTCCAAATCCGAAACGAAATCCCTCCCCCTCCCTCTCTCTACCTATCTATTTGTCTGTCTATCTATCTGTCTATCCATCTATCTATCTATCTATCTATCTATCTCAATGGTGGTGGTGGTGGCTAAGGCAGGGATGATGGTGATAGTAAGTGATGTAAGGTGGTGAGCTGGCAGAAACAGCACACCAAGCGAAATGCTTAGTGGTAGTTCATCTGTCTTTATGTTTTGAGTTCAAATTCCACCAAGATCGACTTTGCCTTTCGTCCTTTCAGGGTCGATAAATTAAGTACCAAAACTCCAAAGCAAAGATTTTTCTATGCATGCATTAATTAGTGAATGTTAAGTGGCTTTGCAAACTACTGGAAGAATTTGTCAGAAATCTCCACTAAGGACTAATAATTTTCCTCCAAGGAGTTGCTTGTCATTCACGACTTCCTGTAGTGTGCATTTTAAAGTTTCAAGAAGTATGTTGGTGGTACATTGGGGCTTCCCCCCACACCAACAGTTGCACATCATATAAAAGGCATCCAGATGCATCATTGAGACATGTCACATTGAAGCCAATGTTACAGGAATGGGGAACTGAAAGTGGGAATGAGAAATGCAGCTGAACTTCAGCAGTGTCACCGTGATACCAGAGAAAGCTGTAGCAAGGGCAGTTTCACTGTTTTTGCAAACATAAGACAGCAATAAGTTTAACAGGAAATTCTTGCCTGTTACACCTGGAGCATCAAGGAATAAGCAAATCCCTTTCGTTGTTGTCGATTTTTTTGTTTTGACTGTTTCAAAGACAATCCTGTTCATTTTTGACCACATCAATGTAATTATTGTAGTAGGTCTCTACTGAAGGATCTATTTCATCTTGACAGGTGCAGTCTGTTTTTGGTTATTAGCAGCAGGTAAATCAAAATCAACTGTTGAACGGTTAGATAAAAAATGATATGTTTTCTTTTGCCTAGCATAACGTTGGGGGAGGGGGCAAATTAAGTGTTTTTACAGCATTTTTGACTCTGAGACAAAATATATTTCTTACAAATATTCATTTCCTTACTAAAACTATATCAGCTAAGGAAATGACCTTCCCTAAATGCATTAAAAGCATTATAATATAATCTGATCGCTATTTCAGAAAATTATTGCCGTTCTCTTTGAGCATATAAAAGACAAATTTGGTTGGGGCAAAATGAGTAAGGCAAGATAAGATAGATTTGCCACCTCAATTTTCCAGAAAACAGACTCATACACATCAACATCTATCCCTTGACATAAGAAAGATCAGAAATGCCAATAATAATTTTAAATGTTTTGGTCAAATGAAAGAGGATCAGGGAAAAATGGCCTGTGATATGAAATTAAGAAAACTCTACTGAACAGAAAAAAAAACTCAACATGAAATGTTATTTATAGCTTCATCACGATCTGCTGGAGTGTCCTCTTTGTGATATATTTACTTGCCATGCAGTTAAAGAGAAGAAATTATTGAAATTTGGCAGTGGTGCTATTAAGTTAGACATGGTCTGGACCAATCTTTGGTCGAAACAAATCTAAGTTTTTATCTAAACTTATTTTACCCCATTTTAGACATCATTTTTTGAAACATGAAAATTATCAAATTAGAGATTAGTGTGGGAAAAAAATTGATTTGAAATTCAACAGAGAAAAGAATATTGGTTGATAAACAACAAAAATTATCTTGATGTTATATTAGCAACCTCAATTACAATCAAGTCAAAATTGAGGGAAAATTTCTTGAAAAAAAAATAGACCTGCTACTTGACTACGTTTCGCGCTTTCTCAACTTCAACAACTACACTGACCAGTTTTTACTCCTGAAGATGATGGAACAGTACAAAATAATGATGTAATGTAATAATTTCGAACAGGTAGGGAGAAAATAACGAGAAAACAGAAGTTACTCATTTTGCCCCGGTTACTAATTTTTCCTCCCCGCCTCACCATTTAACTTTTTAAACACCAAAAGTTTTCACTATTGTCGAAGGATTTGAATTCCAGACGTTTGTATTCGTCATACTGGATAAAAAGTTGCTTTCACTTTAACTGGAAGATTTATCTGCAACCTTATCACTTTTTGTTTCACTTAGGTGGACGCTATTCTACACGTATACCTCTACAGATAACTTGAGTGGTAATACTACAAACGGTCGCGGTTTGGTATTCTATTGGCAAAATCAGTAGAGCGATGGAAAAAATAACTTTGCTGGATTTAATAACGTCTATTTACGTCCAGAGTTCAAATCCAGTAAGGGGGAATAAAATAAACCTTGGTCATGTACTAAGTTTTTAAGGGAGAGGATTATACTCTCAGCACCTTTGTATCTATGGAACTTATTAAAAATCCTGTGTGACTATTTTCGGGGACATTCAATGGCTAATTGTTGTTATTTTAAAATAAATTATATAAATGTTCGTACAGTTGAACTTAATGAGTTAAATTAATTTATAAATAAATAAATAAAACAAATTTTATTTATTTAATTAAACAAAGTTTTCTTGCGATTGGCGTCGTTAAGTAAAATTTCTGTCACATCAACATCAACAGTTAGCAATTTCATCCAATCAGGAAGTAGCTTTCAATTCAGTCCGGAGCACTTTGGCGGTAAAAATGGATGGATTGTTTGAAATGCCCAGAATTTGAATCTGATCTGCGGCATTTCCTCTTATGGAAGCAAGCTTTCTTCACCCGATCTCCTATGGTACTTCTGGAATTCGGTACTTTGGTTCGTGATTTTTGATTTCTCCTTCATTTTCTATAAAGTTATTCTGTTCATTTAACGATTAATTCCAGTTAACACTTTGAAAATCTCAGGCGTTTGCGGTCGTCTGTTTAATGTTATTGTCTGTTTTAGATTTTGGATTTTTGCCAGTTAATATTTATAATAGAAAATATATAATTTCACTGACATAGCTGTTATAATTCTATGCTTGTAAATTATAGATGTTTATTCAAAACATTTGTACGGATCCTACCCAGTAAAAATAACCATCCACCAAGAAACGTTAAATGACCCTTAACTAATTTACTCTTCCAAACAAACTTGTGGTCTCTTACAAAAACCTTAAACGAATACAATAAACCATCCAACAGGCGCCTGAACGAAATGCACGCATGTGAAACACTCAATATCGAGGGAGTGGATCCATCATTAGATAAAAGTAATTACACTCTAATATATGTATTGAGTATTTTTCTACCGTTTACATGTGTGTATAGCCACAATCCATATATATATGTATATATATATATTTATAGATAACTGGTTTTCTGATTTCAATTATTCGACCCAGTCATACTGGAATCACCGCAACTTGAGGTGATTTTAGTATGTCATATCGGCCCCAGTACTTCTTTCAGTCTGGTATTTATCGTTCTCTGTCGAATAGCTGAGCTGTCTTTTTACATAAATAAGCTGTAGTACACTCGCTCGAGTACTAAAAAGACATTGGACAACCTGAGATTGTAGTAGGAGACCCTTGCCTATAGTCAAAGCTGGGACCATGCAATTGCAAACAACCACCAACAATGCCTGCGCCTGTATTATATTTCAAGTCACGACATTTTAAAATAAGCTATGTGGGGTTATACGAAAGTTACCGACATATAATATTTCTTCTTGGGAGCCTCTACTTGGTCGCTCATTCTACTAGAAATTACAGCCAAATCTCTTTTAAATCGTTCCCGAGTGTTTTGAAAATGTAAGGATACTGAATAATGTCCTGGTTATACAAGATAGATGGTCACGGTTGGAATGCTTTTTTAATTATAGGTCTGCTTGACCAAGGTTGATCTAGGGTTAAACGAATAATAACCAATTATAGTACTATTATTTGTATTTACGAGCTTATGAGGGTTACTAAGTGGTTACTTAACTTACTAGACATAGTGACCAAATAACACTATCATAAAAATGAATGCATTAGATATATGTAGTCTTAGCTACAATATGTGTGAATAGAAAATATAATGGTTACCAGAAACATCTATTATAGGTTTGCTGGATCTGGCTTAACCTGGTACTAAGCAATCATATTTTTATTAAACCACACTCTTAAAAATAGATATTGTATACTTCATTGGATAATGCAATATTAAATACATGATGCCTGAAAGTTAACAGACTTGGTCGTGGTTGGAATGTTTTTGATTATAGATTTTCTCAATCAGGACTGAGCTGGGACTAAACTTTATGTTCCTGATATTAATATGTAATAGCGTGACCGTCCCAGCAGGTTGCTGTGTTATTAAAAACTTGGATTTTCAACTCTATGGTTTAAGGTTCAATTGCAACTGTCTAACACTTTGGGCAAGTATCTTCTACTAGGGTCTTATTCAGTAGCTGGAAATTATGGAAACCAATTGTTGTGTTAGATTTAATCCATTATCTTGTTTAGTACCACTACCATATGGCCTTTGAATACCTTTATCAGGGTCCTCTCTGTTTCATTTCTTTGGGTCACGTCTGATGTGAGGATAACTTCCTCCTACCTTTTAGAGAGGCTTTGATTAACTCATTAAAAAAAGACCTTTTCCCTCCTCTTTCGTTTTCTTGCAATCTTCATAAAAACACTTATTAGGAATGGCATGAAAACCATAATGATATACAGTATTTATGTATGTGGAGGCACATGGCTTAGTGGTTAGGGTGTTGTACTCATGATTGTAAGATGGTGGTTTCAATTCCTGGATTGGGCGATGTGTTGTGTTCTTGAACAAAACATTTCATTTCACAGTCCACTCAACTGGCAACAATAAGTAATCCTGCAAACAGACCAGCATCCTGTCCAGGGAAGAATATATACGCAAGAGGACACAGGAAACTGATCCTAGGCCCCTTACAGAGTAATGTAGACTAACCATATTTATGTATACAAAACTGATGGTCCATTTTTAAGATGATAGTGTTATTTGGTCACTATGTCTAGTAAGTTAAGTAACCCTCATAGACATGTAAATACAAATAATAGTACTATAATTGGTTATTGTTCATTTAACCTTAGACCAGCCCCGATCAAGTAGACCTATAATTAAAGAGGCATTCCAACCGTGACCATCTATCTTGTATAACCAGGACATTATTCAGTGTCCTTACAATTTCAAAACACTAGGGAACGAATTAAAAGAGATTTGGCTGTAATTTCTAGTAGAATGAGCGACCAAGTATATGTGTGTATAGCCATGCCGGCTCACAAGAAGAAATATTATGTCTGTAACTTTCGTTACCCAGTCCTTATGCATGCACATGTGTATATCTTATGTCTTTATTGCCCACAAGGGGCTAAACATAGAGGGGACAAACAAGGACAGACAAAGGGATTAAATCGATTACATCGACCCTGAACGGATGAAAGGCAAAGTCGACCTCGGCGGAATTTGAACTCAGAACGTAACAGCAGGCGAAATACTGCTAAGCATTTCACTCGGCGTGCTAACGTTTCTGCCAGCACGCCGCACATGTGTATATCATGAATCTTACACTGGTTCACTTTCCTGACTTTTGTACATAATTCTATGTACTATACATGCGCCTTTGATAAGTTGTAGTGCACTTGAGCACTATACACAATAATTTCATTATTATTATTATTATTATTATTATTATATTATTTAAAACATTTTCAAGTTTTTTTCACTATTTGAGAATATTTATAATATCTTAACCTTTTTTTTTAAATTCATTGTAGCTCACTGTTGAAATCACCAAGTTGGTGTGGACCACTTCCGAAAAACAAGACACAGCAAACAATAATGAAAAGGAACAAAATTGTGAAGGACAATCGCTCTCATTCATGTGTCCCAAGTGGAACCAAACCATTAGGTGAGCTGTTATATTCTATCAAGATATCTAGTGGAAGCATGTAGCTTAATGGTTAGGGTATTTGGCTCATGTTCATAAGGTCGTGAGTTTGATTCCTGGTGGCACATTGTGTCCTTGAGCAAGACACTTTATTTCACATTGCTCCAGTTCACTCAGCTGGCAATTCAAAGGACTAGCCTTGTCGCATTCTGTGCCACACTGATCTCTCCTAGAACTATGTTAAGGGTATGCATGTTATTTTCACAAGCAGGCTGTTGTGTTGATCAGATCAACTGGGACACTTGCCATTGTAACCAACAGAGTGCCAGTAATCGAGATTCCTTTTTCAGCCACAGTCATATTTCTAAGAAAGTAATTTTCAAAGTTTGTACACTGCTTTTTTTGGCTGTAGTAAATTGGTAAGACTGAGAGGCAACTGGATTTAAAATTTTACATACAGCTTGCTCTGCCTGACACATGAGCCACTCCATACAACATAGCCTGTCTGATAGCCATGTTGTACCTTGTATAACATATCCTCATACTGCACTCTATCAGAAGTTAGTGAGAGGGCCTTTACAAGATTACTTAACCTGCTAGAAATAGCAGTCACATTTTCATAGTCGTAATCTGGTTTTGGAAAAGAAAGAAAATATTGAATAATGTAGTCCTAGATACTCCTAAGTAAACTGATTAGTCATAGTTAAAATACATTTGATTAGGATTGACCTGGGGTAAACAACAATGTACTCTGTCTTAGAGCCATGCTGCATTCTCTACAATTGACCTTGTCTGGTAGCCATGTTACACCCCTACAACATGTCATTTCTGATAGCCATGTTGCACCTTGTACAGCAAACCCTGTACGGTTGCTATACAGTACACCATACAGTGATTCTCCTCCTTTTATTTAAATTTGCATATGTTAAGTGGTTGTGAACCATCTTCCTGTTTCAGAGCAACATCTTCAGTAACAGCAGCATTACTGAACTAGAATTTATTGAACAAGACACTGTCCTGGCTTAGATATTTTCTTTGGGGTTCAAATCATACGAAAGGCAGCTTAACTTTTCATTCTTTAAATGTTAATAAAAAGAAACTACTCTGATGAAAAGCACCATCCAAACGTGGTCGATGCCAGAGACACGTAAAAAGCACCATCTGGACGTGGTTGATGTAAGTGCCTACTGACTGTGGCACGTAAAAAGTACCATCCAAATGTATTCGATGCCAGTGCCTGCCTACTGGCTCCCATGCCAGCGACACATAAAAAGCATCCAGTACACTCTCGGAGTGGTTGGCATTAGGAAGGGCATCCAGCTGTAGAAACCTTGCCAGATCAGATTGGAGCCTGATGCAGCCTACTGGCTTGCCAGTCCTCAGTCAAACTGTCCAACCCGTGCCAGCATGGAAAGCGGACGTTAAACGAAGACGATGATGATGGCTGTTGTTAAGCTTAGACAATAGCTACCTTTGTTGGGGTTTTAAGGTCACCTCCAAATCTGCATAGGCAAGGAAGAGGATTGCAGTATTTTCTCTATTGTTTCTTACATAAACATGCAGGAGAGAGTGGGGATGGGAATTTGTAAAGTTCATGCATTTCCCATGATGCCACACAGTGGGACTGAACCCAGAACCAAGAGGTTGGGAGGCAAGCTTCTTACCACACAGCCACGCCTTGTTTTTTTGTTTTTAAATTTATTGAATTAAAAAAAGAAACTCATATCTTTTGTACCTTGAACTTATTATTTAAATAATGTTTCTATATTGCTCAAAACAAAAGTGTTAATTTAAAATGAAACACAAATAGTTTTTTATTGTGACATTGAATTGTGTGTTTATGGTTGCTTTTTATCTCCATTGTTTATGAATGGAGAGATTATGTAGTGGGACATTGAGGTTAACAATCAGTTCACACTGAAGGCTGCGATCAGATGATTCAGAGCAAAGATTCTCATTCAGTTACAAGTTGTTCAATAGATTGATAGAACTCTTATTCGACATTATGTGACCTCTAATTTATTTAATTCTCAAAATTGAACCTTGAATTATCTGTAGATGTCAATGCTGGACATTTTGTCAGGATATTTTCTTTATAATTGTTCTCTGCAGTACACTCTTTTCTTTCACTTGAATTCATTTAATAATAAGGTTTCCATGCTGGTGCCACATAAAATACACCCAGAATACTCTGTAAAGTGGTTGGCATTAGGAAGGGCATCCAGCTGTAGAAACCTTGCCAAAACAGACAATTGAAGCCTGGTACAGCTCTCCAGCTCGCCAGCTCCTATCAAACTGTCCAACCCATGCCAGCATGGAAAACAGATATCAAATGATGATGATGATGTTTCCATTTAAAATAACAGGCCTGGGCATGGCTGCATGCTTCCTAACCATGTGGTTTCAGGTTCAGTCCCACTGCACAGCACTTTGGGCAATCCTAACAAACTGCTCAGCGTTGCCATCTATAGATAATTCAAGGTTCAATTTTAAGAAGAATTAAGTAAGTTAGAGCCCTGGGCCAACCAAACCCTTTTGTGGGGATTTGGTATATCTTATTTTAGCAACTATACTTTAAGAACACTTTTCTCTTCTGCTAATTCTGTTACCTAGATGTCCTAAGTAACAAACTATTAACCACCTCTAAGGGTCCTCTTGAACATTAGAGAAAATCTGTTTCCTGTGTATTCTTATTGTATATTGTTTCTGTGCATCTGCCACACGAAAAAGTCTACTTTTGCTGTTAACCTTCCTGTGATCCCACTGCACCTCTTATATGTCCACAGTTTGCACTGGGTACATCATATGGAATTCTGCCATTTGTGTCCATTTAGACGTTTCTAACTTTATTTCGATTTCAGCTTCAGGTGAAAGTTGTCTAAATAGCAGAAGAAAGCTTGACTTCAAAAACAAACTTCCACTTGATGGTAAAAGGATTTATCTTGACTTAAGAGGATTAAAACAGAGGAATGTTGAAGAAAGTTTAAGCAAATTTGGAGCAGTAAGTATATCTAACTTGACATTGAATTTCACTCAATCTACATCTTTATGTGAACTGAAATATACTCAGTGTGTGTGTGTACATGTTGGAATTCAGTATGTGTGGGTTGCAGTTATATTAGTGTATGCCTGTTAGAATTCATTCAGTCTTTTCTTGAATGTATATTGAAATTTGCTTTGTGTGTATCTGTGGAATGTCTACATGTGTTGTAGACTTACCAGTTCATTTGTCTACAGTACAAATTAAAAGGCCTTCATTATCATCCTATTTAAGTTCTCTCCCCAAACCATTCTTGGATGGCTCTCTTGTAGTCCCATGTCATCTGAAAGAAGAATACCTTGGTTTTTTTTTCGACATAGATTGGATACATTTTATCATTACACTGGTATTAGAGAGGTTGTCTGCAGCAGCCAGACTAAAGTATTCCTCTCTACCTATTTGCCAGTATGGTAAAAATAGTTTTACCTCCAATTTGTGTGCTTATATACAATATTCTATATGTGCTACATGTGTTGAATTGTTTCAAACAGTGTATGCATGTAAGAATTATCAATTTTAAGGGATACTTCACAGTTACTTTTAGGTATTCTTATATAAAGAACATATTCATTTCAGTTCTACATTTAAGAGATGAGGAATTATTTACATTTGATGGATATTTGTCCCCATCTTGTTTGTTGTTAACATAACATTTTGGCTGATATACCATCCAGCCTTCATCTGGTGTCTTGGGGAAATTTCAAACCTGGGTTCTCATTCCTATGGTATTTTTTGATGTTATTATTATTTAAGTCACTGCCTGGTATCGAACTTGGAATCTTGGGGTTAGTAGCCTGTGCTCTTAACCACTACGTCATATGCGTTTGAAAGACAAGCTAGTTTTAAAAAAAAGATTTATTTTTTTAAAATTGCCCACTGGTATATGGTGTAGTGGTTAAGAGCGTAGCCTACTAACCCCAAGATTCCGAGTTCGATTCCAGGCAGCCACCTGAATAATAATAATAACATCGAAAAATACCTTAGGAATGAGAACCCAGGTTTCGAAATTTCCCCAAGGCACCTGATGAAGGCTGGAGGGTATATTAGCCGAAACGTGTTGACAACAAATAAGATGAGGACAAATATCCGTCAAATGTAAATAATGTTAACATATTCATTTGTTTT
>NC_068989.1:85600837-85606671 GCF_001194135.2 Octopus bimaculoides
GTGGTGGGGGGGGGCAGTTTTTCCATGTTAGCCTGGGTTAAACAAACATATATTATTTGAGGCATTATTTTTGCAGCTGGATGCCCTTCTTGCTGTTTTTTTTTTCAAGTAAGGGAGCACTAAATCCTGGACAATTTGTTGACAGAGAAATGTCAACGTCACTCTGCACTTAGAGTTTTTGGAGAAGTACAGAGTGTAAATATCCACAAAGACATGTGCATGCATGCACACACACACACATTGAATTTAGTACATCCAGTTTGATATTTTATCACTCTCTAATCTGTTGGTCAATAATATAGTGGGACACAGAACCATTTTTTAGATTTGTGTAAATAGCACACACACACATGACTTCGCCTTTTATTTCCATTTTCTAAATTCCCTTCAAAATATGCTGTCCATTTGAGTTTATAGTGCAACACACTTAACCAGGATACTCAAAACCATGTGGTTGTACTGGGAACCTGTTAACCATACAGCCTGCTCATTCCTATACACCTGTATATCCGTATATGTGTGCGTGTGTAGTTACATTTACTTTTATAATGATTCTATACTTATAGCATTTATGTGTATAAATGTCTTAGTGGGTTGGCTACCATACAGCCAGCCGATAGGTTAATTCGTGGAGATGTGTATATATTAATTTTTTTTCTCTTTTTCTTTTCAGATCATTGAGAAATTCCTCAGCAAAGAGATCCATTACTTTGTTACTGATCAGTCAAAAGTAAAAGAGAAAAATGATGATCCAAATGCCTCAGGAAGTCCAAGTGTCTATATGTCAAGCCCATTCAACAGTGGCCAAACTCCATCCCCTTCAACTTTTGACAAAAAGGCTCTCTCGGTATGTCTGTTTGTCTTGCATCCACATCTCTCGCAAAGAGATGACTTTGTAACCTCCTGTCTTCTGTTATTATTTTCTCTCTTTCTGTTATCATTTCCTCACCTGTGCAAACATTTAGATGGTGGCAGTTGTCTGTTTTGACATGGTTTCTACAGTTGGATGCCCTTCCTAGTGACTGGTAGTAGGCAGAGAGGAAAGTCCCTGCAAACAGGAGACCTGATCTGATTGCTTCAAGAGCCAGGTGATGGGTTAAATCTACCTCCCATAGAGGCAGGCCATGGGTGGATTGGAATTCAGGGCCATGACAAATACTTGCAAGACATCCAACTGATGGTCTAACAATTTCAACAATCCATCAACCTTGGCTATTATTTCACTTTTGACCTTGGAAGGAATTGATCTTAGAATGCAAGAAGCTGGAATAAATACAGCAAGGCATTTTATCCCACATTCTGTCAATTTGTCTGTAGAATAACTGTGTCCCCCTCCCTTCCATCTCATTAATGGTAAATGTGAAAATGTCAATATTTCCTTAATTGTTCAACACAACTTATGTCATTCTTTGTTTTACCAGGTTACTCGTGGAAAAGCCATGCTACAATGTGTTAAAATAGATTCTGTTGTAAGTTCATCACTATTCTATTGTCTTTCTCTTTTCCCATTCTGAAATAATGCAATTGGTGTCTTTATGGGTCATAGAAACACCACTGACCTCGTATCTGTAATGATTATAGAAACTCTAGTGACCTAACACGAAGCTGGACTTGTTAGAGATTAGAATATGTTGTGTAACTGCAATACATCATTCTGGCTGCCAACACTTTTTTCTGCAAAATAGGGGTAGTTTATCCTGTTCAGGCTATATTATTAGCATTATTCTGCGATTGAGAATTTAAAATCACTTCTTTAACTTTCTAAGACATCTCAACGCTTCTAAAAGCAAACTTCGTTTGTTTGTTTACGTTTATCATAATTTGAATTTAACATTATTAATAATGTTTCAGAGATGTAATATCATGTAAATTACTTCACATCAATGATAAGCTTCGTTAAAGACAGTGGTAAAATGTAGTTACTTTAAGGCTTAATGTACAAATGCAAAATTATGTTCAATTTTGGGTGTTTGGATATATGATAATAATAGGAAGAGAGGTTGCCAGATATATGAAAATGACAGGAGTGCAGCAACATAAACTCTTGATGGCAACCCGCCTGAGACTAATTTCTGGTTCTATGATACAAACTTTCTGTTTTCAAGTAATCTAAATTAAAAACTTCCATCAAAATTTCTTATTTATATTCCAACACTGGCTTAAAAATGACTTATTTTACTAAATCATTTACTTTCAAAATTACCTGAAACGAAGGCAGTGTATTTCAACAGAAATGTGATAGCAAAAGGTTTAATACCATTCATTCAATTATGAGTTGCTCCTGGAACCAGACTGGTAACAAATAAATCACATACATGTAATGAATCCACTGAACTTTGTTATTCTCATGACTTTATTGGTTTGTGCATGTATTAACGATGTTGAGGTATTCTGATAAAGTGAAAAAGATTGGCGGTAGTTAGTGAATTAAAGTGGTCCCATTTAAATTAATGCCTGTTTAAATGTTGGTTTGATTTTTCTACAGCATCACCTTTACATAATTTTAGAATGTTTCTACGCCATATTGTCTGTCGATTCTTTATTGCATATAAATTCTTCACCAATGCCCATGACTGTTCAGTAATGACGAAAAGGATATGATCACAAATACAAGCAGTAGAGATGGGGTTCCTGCAAAGGTTCTCTGAAGTAATGTTTCAGGGTGCTTACCCTGAAGAACAGGGAGCCTCTCCATGTTGAGTCACTACTTTCTTTTCATCGAAAGGTCCCAGCTTTGGTTCTACAGACATTTTATTCGAATGTTACAAGAAAGTATCACAAGAAGAATTCTTCAAACCAAGCTAACTGGCAGAAGACCTAGAGGTAGACCAAGATGGTTCAATAATATCCATAGTCTCGCTTGATCCAGCTGGAAAGTGGATGGTTGCTTCTGATTGCACCCTATGGACACAGCGAGTGAAGATGGATGGATGGAAAAAATTCTTTATGCCTACCCCATTAAAATGTGTGTGTGTGTGGTACTGGTGGTAAGAGTATAATTTCTCTTCAGTTTGGTCTCATTTTTCTTATTATATTTCCTTTTTCTTTTTTAGCCTGAGAATATTGTTGACAAAGCAAGAAAACTTGGAGTCAAGATTGTGCCCTATACAAGTAAAGAAAATATTTATCATCATCATCATCATTATTGCTTACATTATAGACGTAGGCATGGCTGTGTGGTTAAGGAGTTTTCTTTCCAACCATATAGTTTTGTTTGCATGGTACCTAGGGCAAGTGTCTTTGCTATAGCACTGAACAAACCACAACCAGTACCCAGATTAGAACACTTCAAATTTTTCTTGTTCTTGTATTTATTCATGAAAAGCGATACATTGTGTCCTTGAGCAAGACACTTTATTTCGCGTTGCTCCAGTCCACTCAGCTGGCAAAACTGAGTAGTACCTGTATGTCAAAGGGCCAGCCTTGTCAAGCTTAATCTCCCTGAGAACTATGTTAAGAGTACACGTATCTGTGGAGTGTTCAGCCACTTGTACGTTAATTTCACAAGCAAGCTGTACCATTGATTGTATCAGCTGGGGACCCCATCGTCATAACCGACAAAGTGCTCCTCCTTTATATTAGTATGATGGTGTCTACCAATGTAATTCTGCTCACAGTAAATTGGTGAACTCAAAGCTATGACAGAAGACACTTGCCCAAAGTGCTTAGTAGTGGGATTGAACTGCTTATATACACACAGACACACATAAAAATGCACACATATACATGCAGCACACAATAGATTTCTCTCAGTACCTGTCTACCAAATCCACTCAAGACTTCAGTTATTCAGGGACTTAGAGTAGAAGACACTTGCCAAAGATGTCTCACAAAAAACTTAACCTGAAGCCTTGATGTGTGTTTGTGTATGTTTATAGATATGAATAGTAACGTGTTTGCATGTGTGTGTATGTGTATATAAACATGCATACATGTGCACATATTTCGGATCTATTTTAAAATGGGGGCCACATTTTTCATTAATGTTTTACGTAGTGTTTTTGGTACGGAAAGACTTTCAAACTTCGTATACTTATCTATTTTGTGTTATAGAACAGAAAAATATTTTTGTATTCGAATTTGTTTCATGTAAAAAATTGTCTTATTTCGATAATTTCAACCAATCACTGACAAGTATTCAGTTGTTTATATTTACTCCTTTGGCTGATTAAGCGATGTAAAGCGTATTTAATCTCCATACCTTCGTTTTATTTGCTTTTTTCATTTTAAATTTGCTTTAACCCTAACCCTAAGGTTAGGGTTAGGGTTAATTGTTTCAGAATCGTTTGTTTATGTAGTCGGCACTTAATGTATATCGGCTGAATGGACGTCAGTGATTGGTTGAAATTACAGAAATACGACAACTTCAACATGGAATAACTTATGGATTTCTTTTTTTTTTAAGAAGACTAAGAGAAAAAGATGTTTTATATGACACATTCTACCAGTGTTCCAAGTTTCAAAGGGTTTCGTTAATGAAAAATGTGGCCCCCATTTTAAAAAAGATTCCATATTTCTTTTCCTGTAGTACTTTAAAGTAATCTCTGTAATTTTTTTTCCGTAGGTTTAATGAAATGGATCAACAAAGAGAAGACTCTGTTAGAGAATGCCAAAGCAGCTTGTGCATCAAGCTTAAAAGCCAAAATTGTGGTAAATGTTAAACCCCAGTTCCTTGTGCTTTGTACATGTGCGTGTGAGAAAGTGAGAGTTGGTAACTCCTTGCCTTGATGTCACATGATAGTTGTAGATGAGTGTTACTATCAGACTTGCAGTGGCCTTCATTTGCAATCTTCTGTAAAACAATGTCTGGTCATGGGGAGATATTATCTTACTTGGAAACAGGTGAGGGTTGGTGAGAAGAAGGATATCTGGCAATAGAGAAGGGGACATTAAAACGAAGGTCAGAGAAAAAAAGGGACAATGCTTATGATCATTTTTAAGCCCCCACCTTTCCTAGATTGTGAAAGTTATTCAGTTTGTATGTTGTTTTTTGTTGCTTCTTGAGCCATGCCTGGCTCATAAGGGTTGGTTTCATTGGCATATAGGATCCCCACCTGGATGGGACGCCAATCCGTCACAGGTGAGCTGCTAGATGCAAGAGGAAAGAATGAGAGAAAGTTGTGGTGAAAGAGTTAGCAGAAGTTCTCCATTACCTTCTGCCGGAGCTGCATGGGGCTTAGGCTTAGGGTTTTGCTCATAAACACACACACACACACACACACATCGCCCAGTCTGAGATTTGAACCTGTGATCCCTCAACCATGAGTCTGCTGCTCTAACCACCAGGCCATGTGCCACCACTATTCAATTATTACCTTTAAGTTGTTGTCTGCAAGAACACTGACAAGAAGAAAATTCCAGTACATTTCAATTCTGAGAAAGAAGGATAGGTGAGGTAAGACAACAATAAAGGTGACAAGAGGAAGACATTTGTGTATGTGTTTTCTGTATTTGGTTACTAATGCAGTATGTTGATGTTCTAAGCAGTCTCCAGTTTTACTGCAGCTAATGTTCCTGAGTTATAAATTTGAATATAGATCAAACAGACAAAAAGTAATTGATGTTTTTCAAACTAGCAACGAGCTATATGGGGTTTTCTTTCCTGTATTAAAACAATTCAGCCATGAAATCTGTATTTATATTTTGTTAGGCAAGCTGGAACAGTCATACAGTACTATGAATTGAACTTACATCCTTGTGGTCAGTTGTCAATATCTTAGATGGTGATTTTGCTTGTAATTATGTTACAGTACACAAATCTCAAAGTTCCACAAATATTTTCCATCTCTACAATTTTTTTCCTTTTTTTTTTTTTTTTTTTTTTTTTTTTTTTT
>NC_068989.1:85607380-85624332 GCF_001194135.2 Octopus bimaculoides
GTGTCATCATCATCATCGTTTAATGTCCACTTTCCATGCTAGCATGGGTTGGACGATTTGACTGAGGACTGGTGAACCAGATGGCTGCACCAGGCTCCAATCTGATCTGGCAGAGTTTCTACAGCTGGATGCCCTTCCTAACGCCAACCACTCCGAGAGTGTAGTGGGTGCTTTTACATGCCACCAGCACGAGGGCCAGTCAGGCGGTACTGGCAACGGCCATGCTCAAAATGGTGTTTTTCACGTGCCACCTGCACAGGAGCCAGTCCAGCTGCACTGGCAATGACCTCGCTCGAATGTGTTTTCCCATGCCACCAGCACAAGTGCCAGTAAGGTGACACTCGTAACGATCTGCTCTGGCAATGACTATTGTACTGAGGCTGATTCAGTTACTTCCAAAGGATTTAGTACCACCTGACTGGCTCCCAAAGAAAGTACCATTCGAGCATGGTCATTGCCAGTACCGCCTGACTGGTCCTCATGCCAGTGGCATATAAAAAGCACCTACTACACTCTCGGAGTGGTTGGCATTAGGAAGGGCATCCAGCTGTAGAAACCTTGCCAGACCAGATTGGAGCCTGGTGCAGCCTTCTGGCTCACCAGTCCTCAGTCAAACTGTCCAACCCATGCCAGCATGGAAAGCAGACGTTAAACGATGGTGATGATGGTAATTGTTAGATCACTTTTCATTATGCATGCTTTGGTTTCAGGCTGATTTGGGCTTAAATACCAAATTAAATAGAATTCTCATTTTCTTCACAGTGAAATACTTAAAGAAGCCCTATATAAAGTTTGAAGCAATCAACAAACATTATCGTCCAGTCGTAATGGAGTTTACTAGCTGGCCCCACATTAACTTGTCCTCAGCACCAAGCAGCTGTCCCTTTGATGAGTGGCTGAATTGTGTCAGTGCCACTAAACCTCAGCCAGCGAATAAAGATAATGCCAATGTTCCTGTTGCCTGGTCAGCAGAGTCTGGAGCACCACAGAATGCAGCCAATCTAACTCGCAACAACAATAACAATAACAACAACAACAACACGACCAAAAAATGGTAATTGCTTTAGTCTCTCTCTGCTGTGTGTCTCTGTTGAATTTTTACTATGAATCCAGTTAAAGTGCAGGTTCATCAATATATATATATATATATATATATATATATATACACACACATACAGTAATCCCTCGACTATCGTGGGTATTACACTCCAAAAACACCCACGATTGGTGAAAATCTGCGAAGTAGAAACAGTACCATACTGTATATTTTTTTTAATTATTTTTGTAATTTGTATATATTTATTTTATTATAAATGCAAAACAAAACCACAGAGGAATCCACGTAAGCTTAGATAACAAACCACAGTAGGTGGACTGCAATATAGCAAGGGGTTACTCTACATGTATATTAATGCATGTTGTGTATGTTGCTTTATTCGTATATCTATGTAGACATGATTTTGTGTGTGTGTCTTATTTATATATATATTAGTGCAAGCAATTGTAAACACACACACACACACACTCTCTCTCTCCTCTCCCCCTCTCTCTCTCCCTCCCTCTCCAGAAAAAAAAAAAGCTCTTTGTGTTTTCAAGCCCAGTTGCACTTGCTGTGCAGTATCCGTATGTAAAACCAAACTACACTGATGCAAAGTGCTGTAATATATTTTTTAACAAATTGACCGCACACATCAGTTTATATTCCTGGTATTGTAAACACTGTAGGAACAGTAAAGCTTTTGCTTACAGTTAACTTGCACATTTGTCAAGATGACAGAAATGCAAACTCAATACTAAGCATGCGTGTGCATGCACACACACAGCCATAGCTTATGTTCTATGTTCATATCTGTCTACGATCAACTTTGCCTTTCATCCATCCAGTCACATACTGTAGTTAATTGTTTCCTCCCTTTAGATGTATCTGTTAAGAATCACTTATTATTATTATTATAAATATTTTCCTTTCTTTCCTTGTAGCACACTCAGTCAACAGGTTGCATCACAGAAGGTCCCTGGGCGGCGTCTAGTGAACTGGGAGAGAAGGAAGCTTGCAGAGAAGAAACTTCGTCAGGGTTTCTGTGAATGTTGTGATGTTCGTTTTGATGATGTTAAAAAGGTAATTTTTGTTCAATGTATGTACATACATATTTGTTGTAGTGAAAATGGTACTCCCCTTTCCATGTGACAAAGTGGTATGTTTGTCTTTGTACTTCAGTCCAGTGGTTCCCAACTGTTTTTTACCTGTGGATACCCTTTAATTCTGATTTTTACTCCAGGGCACGGAGGAACCTCATAGCCATTCTATATTTTAAAATATCCCCTTATATTTTTATAATTAAATGTTATAAGGAATTGTATAAAATAAATTGTCAAAGTATTGTGTCTGTTGTAGAAATATAAACAATTCATAGCACAGAAACTTTAACAATGAAATTTTGTATGGACCCTGATTGATAACCACTGTTTTAGTCCTTAAAAATTCTAAAATATACGATTGTGGCCTAAAGTTTGGCACATAGGTTTGAAAATTAGAATTTTTATATTAAATGCCCAAAGTTATATTTAATTTGCAGCATATTATTACTTGGCCAAAAGTTTGGAACATAATTCTGAAAATTAGAATTTTTATATTAAATGCCCAAATATATAGGTGCAGGAGTGGCTGTATGGTAAGTAGCTTGCTTACCAACCACATGGTTCTGGGTTCAGTCCCACTGCGTGGCACCTTGAGCGAGTGTCTTCTATTATAGTCTCGAGCCGACCAAAGCCTTGTGAGTGGATTTGGTAGACGGAAACTGAAAGAAGCCCATCGTGTATATGTATATTTATGTTTGTGTGTCTGAGTTTGTCCCCCAACATCGCTTGACAACCGATGCTGGTGTGTTTACGTCCCCGTAATTTAGCGGTTTGGCAAAAGAGACCGATAGAATAAGTACTAGGCTTAAAAAGAATAAGTCCTGGGGTCGATTTGTTCGACTAAAGGCGGTGCTCCAGCATGGCCACAGTCAAATGACTGAAACAAGTAAAAGAGTATATATGTTTTACATATTTGAATCAAACTGTGCATGAGCATATTTTTAATTTTTTAAAAGAAATGTTCCAAACTTTTGGCCACAACTGCTTAATGAATTATCCATTGTAATTCTTTGTTTTTTTGTTTTTTTGTTTTTTTATCTCCTTCCCACCAACAGCACCTTAATTCCACTGAGCATTGTGCATTTAGAAAGAATGAAGCTAATTACAAGCAGCTAGACAAACTGATAGATCATGGTAGAGCTATCCATCAGTTTGTTGAGAATGTTGTGTCTGAAATGGTGTCATCATCTGATGACAACAGGTCTGTATCACCATTTACTCTTCAGATATGTATGTACGCATTTATACACCTTCACAGATATGTATACATAAATGAAGATGCATAAACATACACACACACACACATACACATGAACATGGAAACTGGTACGAATCATAGCCATCAACAGGGTAGCATGGAGAAAGAGAAAGTTTATTTTGTGCCATCTTGCATTAAGTAGAAAATAAAATATAATATATATATATATATATATATAATTTTATATAAAGGGCATTAACTGTGTAGTAATGCCTCGCGCTTCGAGGGACTAAATAAACCAAAAACTACCAAACAATAAGCAACATATTTCAGTAAATATGTTGCTTATTTTTTGGTAGTTTTTGACTTATTTAGTCCCTCGAAGCGTGAGGCATTACTACACAGTTAATGCCCTTTATATAAAATTATTTATATTTATGAAAAAATGACGAATTTTTTTCATTACGAAATTTTTTTCATTATGAGGTTTTTTTCACGCTGACTACTTGATAAATTCTTATAAAGAATTTATCCTATATTATATTATATTATATATATATATATATATATATATTGGAAATATGCTGTGTGTGAGAAGACCCGGCAAGCCAAGTGAGACCATAAACCATGACCTTTGCCAGGGGTGTAACCAACCAACTTCTGCATACCTTTCCTTCATTGGACACTAACCTCTGCTTGCGAAATCGAAATCAAACCAAATTCGACAACTGGCACCCATGCCAGTAGAGCTCTAACAGCACCATCCAAGTGTGATCATTGCCAGAGCAGCTGTCTGCCTTCTGTGCTGGTGGCACATACAAAGCACCATTTGAGCGTGATCATTACCAGCATCGCCTTACTGGCATGTGAAAAAACATTCGGGCAAGGTTGTTGCCAGTGCCGCTAGACTGGCTCCTGTACAGGTGGCATGTTAAAAATACCATTTGAGCGTGGCTGTTGCCAGTACCACCTGACTGGCACGTAAAAGCACTCACTACACTCTTGAAGTGGTTGGCATTAGGAAGGGCAACCAGCTGTAGAAATCTCTGCCAGATCAGATTGAAGCCTGGTGCAGCAATCTGGTTCGCCAGTCCTCAGTCAAAGATGCAGTCATGGCTCTAATGCTGAGAAGTTTGCTTCTCAACCATATGGCTTTGGGTTCAGTTTCATTGTAAGCCTTGGTTGGCCAATGTCTAGCAAATGGATTTTGTAGCTGGAAACTGTGAAGTCCATTGTGTGTGAATGTTTAATATATTTGGATGGTTTAGATCAATTTATTTGTTGGTGCAAATGTTTTTGGTACAGAAAACTCATTTTACCTTCTTACTGCTATTCAGCTGTGAAATAAGAGTAGCCATGTCAGTATCTTGTTCGAGGGACATAACCCAATTACATTGGTATGATCAGAACTTACAACCATTTTGTCAGTAGATCAACACTTTAACTCAACGTTATTATGAATGTAAATAATATTTGTGACTAAACGTGATGTATCTTGTGACCATTTTTTTTTTTTAATTGTTAAATTTTGTTTTTTGTAGCGAACGAGATTATGAATTCTCTGAATCAACAGACAAAGTGATGCTACTTTCTTTGAAAAATTCTAGCTCAGATGCTCAAGAAACCAAAAGACAGTCTGAAAAACATTGTCATTCCATAACAGTGTATTCACTCTCTTCCTGTGATGTCTCCATAGAAGATGTTGCTACAAAGAACCCATTGATGAAAGAATCTGATGCTCAGTCACTGGCCTTAGAAAATCCACAAACTCCATTGAAGAAAGTTTCTCAAATTACAAAGAAGTCTTCAGAAAATTCTTGGAAAAGTCCTACTCGAAGTCCATTTAAATGTTTGTTTAATTCACCTAGTCGCTTGGATCGTCATTGCAATGATAAATCTTCACTTTGTAATAAACAGGCCAAACAGGGTGCTGTTTCATTGTCGGCTATGACTGCTAAGGCAGAACCTTTAATTTCACCTTCAAAACCCTTAGAATTTCCAAACAAAATAAAAAGACATTTATCAACCCTGCAAAACGACATCCCACCTGACAGTACTGCTCCTAGTAAGTCATTAAAAAATTCAGAACAGGAAAATTACAAACCTTATCTAAATTGTCTTCCACCACAACTAGAAAAGTTCCCAATCCCCAAATGTAATAAAGCACCAAAGAGTGAAAAACATGCTTGTTTGAGTGAACAGCAAAAGACCATAAAATCCCCTGTTGGCAATGTATGCCTTAATCTATCACCACCAGTTCTGGAGAAGTGGGATAAATTAACAACAAATCGTTCTCCAGAAAATAGCCCAGAAGCCAATCACACTGTTCAGGTTAAGCGCAGCTTTCGTTCATCCTCCCACAAGAAATCGCAATCTAAACGTCAGCGTTTAGTCAAGCTTGGAGAAAAATGGCAGGTTTTGAGCCAACAGAGTGTGAAGAAGATATTGTTTAATGATGAATCACCTGAGTCATTCATAGGTTTCCATCCTCAGGAAATCTTTAAGAGTGATTATTCTTCAGATATTTCTTTTGAAACTGTTTCTGAAGTACTTCTTACTGATCATTCTGATTTCGAATGGACTTTAGGTAACAGTGATGGCCCTTTCAGTGAGCCGTCCTCACAAACAGCTGGTGGTCACCGAACATCATTCTCTTGGGATTCAGTACAAGAAGCTTGTCCTAATCATGAAGTCTCAGTTCGCCATAGTCCAAATACAGAAAAGAAATCCTCTCCTTTGACTCAAATTCCTGAAGGTGGCAGTACTTACACCTGTTCTCCTACAGAATCTGTCACCAGGCCCAAGTCTACTTCTGTTCCAAATTCTTCACATTTGTTGAATGAAGATTCTCTTGATAAGCCTGAAACCACATCTGACCAGAAACTTTATGGTAAGTCAGTAAAATATCCTACAGATGCTAGTCTCCAACACACTTCACCAATTAGTATCCCTGTTCAGAGTTTTCCGACTCCTCTTATCCAAGACATACAGTTTCCTACACATCTAAATTTTCAGAATCTGGACTCTGTTGCATCTTCAGTTTATAATTTTAATACTGTAGAAACTCCTTTCCCTTCACAGGTACCACCTACCTCAATCAACAATCTGTCGTGTACTGACATTGGCTGTCTACCAAACTCTACTGCCATTTCAACTCTACAGTCATTTCAGATCTTCTCACCAGTATTTTCCTGTGAAGACTCTGAACTTCCAACCATGCCATCAGTGTCTAATCAGGTCCAATTGCCTCAACATGTTGCCGACTTCAAGTCTCAAGACCAAAATATCTCAGAAGACAGTCATGCAGCTGTAGACTTCCAAAACCTCATGCCTCCTACTGTAACTAGTATAAACGAACAAGCATTCACAACCGCTTCCCCTTTTCAATCTAATGAGGCTCAGCTTCCATTGAATTCTACTGCAACCTATGATCCGCTACCTGTATTAAACTTTGAAAGTTCATTTAACTTACCTGTGCAAAATTTCAATATGTTACCAAATCTTGTAACTGCTGTTGAAGTAAACACTTCATTTTCACCATTATCAACAATACTTACTGCCCCTCTGACAGCTGAAACCAATTTCTCACCAAGTATTTCTACAGAATTACCTCTCCAATCTCAGTGCGACTCTGCACAGGATGTTGGCGCTGATATTGAGCAAATATCTGACACTTCTGCTGCAGTACCAGATTGTTTATCTGATAATGAGGCACATACACAAAATGTCAGTAATGTAGATCATCAACATCCGCCAGTGCAAGTGACGGAGCTAGCTGCTTCATCTTCATCATCTTCAAGCTTCTTTGACTCTTCTGCTAGCTCAGAGCTAAATCCATCACTAACTTCAGAACAACGAGAGGTTTCACCGGTTATCGGTTTTGTCTCGTTATCTAACTTTGCAACATCACACATTGAAGATTGTGGAATGTCAGTTCGTCGTGGTTTCAGAATTCAACCATCCGTGCTATCTCATTCAACAGAATCATCATCAAAGTTGGCAAAATCTGTCACACAGAAGTCTAAGCCAAGTAAAAAACTCTGTGGTTTTGTTACTGATTGCCAGGACACTAAACAAACTATAAACAGTAGCTCGGTCCCTCTAGTAATACAGTGTGATTTACTGTCTGATTACAAAAGCTCTCAGTATAGTAGTTCATGTTCTTCAGATCCTCAGGTGTCTAATAGCACCAGCACCTCCAAAAGTGAAAGTGATACAACTGACTCCTTGGTTAAGCTAGCTGCGGACAACACAGAAGATGCTGCATCAGATGAGACTGTAGCAACTTCAGACTGGAATGCTTTAAAGAACGACAGTTATGCTGATGTCAAAGACAGCGGCTTTCTCAGCATTGAAGAAATAACGCCTAAAAAATCTCCCATGTTAACTGATTCTAAAAGCAGTGAATTTTCCAAAAAGTTTTCTGCCCTCGCCAAACCATGTTCAGTGGTACTGGAAAAAACAGATTTGCTTCTGACTGGTTTCTCACACAAGGCTCTTGACAAACAGAACATTTTTTCAGTTAAACGAGCTAACAGTACACTGAGCAAGACTCCAGAAGCAGTTTCAAAGCCAAGACTTCTAAAACGTCTATCAGACAGACACAAGACGTTTCGGTTAGACTACATACCCAGCGGTAACACGAATCGTAGGTTGACACCACGTATGTCTACCTACAAGACACGGTGTAAATGACAGCAATGTTAATGATTGGATAGACTATGGTGTGATGGGTAAAGATGGAGTGTGATTAACCTATGTGGCATTATGGGTAAACTGCAGGGCGTGTGTGGCAGTGTGGATAGGTGACGTAATTGTGTGGTGGTATGGTTAGATTGTGGGCAACTATATGAGGGTAGATAGAACTGGCAGGTAGCAGTGGAACATGTTAGTCTGATTAGATATCTGGATATGCTGATTTCCCTACTACCCATCAATAACCCTGTCTGTTGATAAGCACTTTGATGGTTTGTGGTTGGTCTGGGAGGATAGATATTGACATAACTGAGTAGATTGATTGTACTTATTAATGTAACAGTGTCTGTGTATACAGTATTGTGGTCGATCCAGTTGTATATAGACAGGTATATTGGTAGTGATTGACCTGTACATGTAGACAGACACAAATGGAGTGAAAAAGAGAAAGAGACTGTTCCTAACATGTTTATCAGGATCACCCCTCCCCATTTATTGCTGCTGGTTTTCACAAATATAATCACAAGGATATCTCCATTGTAATTGTTCTTGTTGTTTGGCAGTGTCCTGGGTGGCTGTTAATATCTCCATAATGAAATATGCTGATTAACATTTCTTAAACATTTACTTGATTCCTCATCAACTAGCTCGTGTTAGGTATTTAAATATTTCCACTAAATAACTTAATACTAATTAGCAGTATTCAATTCAATTTTTTTATTTTTTTTTTTTTTATTGTAGTGTTGTCAAGGTTACAAATGTCAGCCCATCACTGCATTAAACGACCTCTGGGTTCCAGATGTAATTTTTTTGGGGGGTGGGGGGGTAGTATGGAGGGCATTCTTTCTTTGAATGAGAATCTATGAATAAGCCTGCAAAATGGGTTGAAATTGGGTTGTGGTACTTGCTCCCCACTGAAGTTTCCATGGCAAATAATTAGCCAATTATAGAGGTTTTTACCACTCCTAAGGAAATATAATTCTGAAACTGAAGTAATGTGTCAATGTTAGCCTTGCATTGGAATCAAATTTGCCACCACTGTGTTAGGAAATTCAATACTGTTACTGAAATAATGGATTGATTGTTGTTAGCCTTGTACTGAAAGAATTGCTGAAGGAGGATTCGTTATTGACAAATGAAATAAAGGGTTGTTGTTAGCCCTGAGTTAAAAGAAAACATCACCAATGATGGGAAAGTCATGCACTTATTGATATTTATGTGTCAATGTAAGTCCTCTGCTGGAAGAAAACATCAACCCTGGCGGGGGAAATTCATCCTTTTGCTGAAATTACGGGTGGTTGTTAAGCCCTGTGCTGGAAGGAAACCACGAACACTGCTTAAGGAGCACATTTCACAGAAACATTAATACATAAATGTTTTGCCTTGTACTGTAAAAATAATTATCACTGAAATTGTTTCTCTCAGTGAAATAATAACGACAATATTGCATAAATGATAATTTTAATTTAAAAAGAATCTTTCAAGAAATAATAAAAGGAAATATTGTCCTACTAACATTGAGAGTACCTTTTGTTGGTGAGATGAAAAATGGGTTTTTATGTTGCATAACTTTAACAAATTGACATATCGTAATGTTTATGTAATATATTGTGTATATATGTGAAAGTGTGTGTGCAGAAATGTATTTAGACACTTAGGCATCATTTGTGTATGAAGTGAAACTAGAGTTCGTCTCATTATAAATGAGATTATGCTAATTTTTGCATGTGTGTGTGTGAAATTAAATTTTATCTTTTTTCTGTTTCCTATTTCTTTGTTTCTTTTTTTCTCCCCTCTCTCCATGTATTGATTTTTAAATCAGTTTAGAGTTTTCACCATTACTCTTGACAAAAACTGTTATTTGTATATCTGTTATTTAACGCTGATCCATAATCACTGTATGCTCAATTGGGAGCATCCTTTGAACTTTGGGCCTCATGGAGGCAGTGACAAGTGACCAAGACCTTTGGCATTATACCGTGTTTGAGCAGACTTGTCAAACCAAGTGAGATCACAGTTGTGGCTGCTAGTGACATGTAAAAGGCACCCACTACACTCTTGGAGTGAGTGGTGCTAGGAAGGACATCCAGCTGTAGAAACCATGCCGATTCAGACTGGAACCTAGGGCAGCTTACCAGTTTTCAGTCAAACCGTCCAACCCATGCCAGCATGAAAAATGGACGTTAAATGATGTTATGCTTATCGTGAATTGATCTGTAACAACACAGGTCAGCAGTTTACAACAAAAAGAAAAGAACTCCAGCAACCACCCAGAATACAATGACTATAACTTGTGTTGTTGTAAACTAGTGGTTCCCAAATTGTTTCAGGATGCTGCCCCCCCTCGTACCTGGGCCACATTCCAAGTGCCCTCCCCTCCCCCTCATTCAGCACCACAAACGCAGACCACTTTCTGAAGCAAATTCAAAACAAACTATTTATTTCACAAATAAAACTTAACCTAATTAAACCATTAGTTTGTTATTCTTACATTCATTGTCCCTTTTGGCCACCCCATTATTGCTCCAGTGGGGCAGTACCACCCACTTTGGGAACCATAAGCAGAAGTAGGGTATTACAATCACTCATCTTTGTATTTGCAAAACTACTGGAAAATGGCTGAACGGATTTTCACTACATTCATTGGGTGAGTGGCTCAAAATGATGAACATTTGGTTTGATTATCTTTTTAAAAAAAATTTGATTAAACTTAGAAGTTTCCCAATAAGCAAGTGGTCATATGTTGTTCAATTTCTTTTTCTTATGAATCGACTTTCGTCTGTGTGTGTATAGATCATGGTGTACCTCTGTGCATAGACACGTGTGTATACGTATGTAGATATGCAACTGTGTGGACAGTGATGGATTCAAGGTTTTTGTTTATTAATGATTTGATTTCTTAATTTCACCAGAGTATAAATATCTATAATGGTAATACTTTAGAAAAAAATGGATTCAGTTCAATTAAAAAGCTTGGGTAGGCCATGCATTGTAAGCCACATTATAATTTGCAAAAAAATTTATCTGCATGCAGGTACCTTTCTTTCCCATTTTGTTTGTAAAGTTCTAATTTCCATTGGGAATACCATGGGTGCTCCATTTTCCCATTTCTCCCTCCATCCTTATTAATACGAGGCCTTTTGTCTCTAAGGAACCATTGTTATGTATGGAAATAGATTTTTTTTTTTTTTTTAAAAAGGGGTTAAGCATCAAACCAAGTTATCTTGTGGTATTTAGTTACATCCCTTCATAGTCTGCACTCAAATTTCACTGATGTCAGTTAAGTACTGGAGCTGGTTAAATTACCACTAAGTATGCTAATGATTCTGCTAGCTTGCCATCTTAATGATAATAATTGTTTCAAATTTTGGCAAATAATCAGCAATTTTAGAGGAGTGTGTAAGTTAATTAAACCAATCCCAGTGCTTAACTAGTATTTATTGACTCTGATACAATTGTACATAGACGGATGGCAGTTATATTGACCTCTGCCTTACCATATTTAGTTGCATTCTATTTCCATTCTGAGTTCAAATCTTTGTACTTTTAATCCTTCTAGAGACAGTCTGAAGTACAATTTTTCTCTGTACACCAACCTGTTTACGCAAAATCAGTCATCTCGTACCACTAATATCACAAATTAATTGCTTATTTATCTTATAGCTCAATTTGTCAGCAATAGCATTGTTGGGTTCAGATTTCAATGGACCAACTTCAGGTTTATTGTATGATGGTGCGAGTGTCAATAGCTGCAGAACAAATATCTCAAGGCAGACGAAATACCGCTAAGCATTTCACCCGGCGTGCTAATGTTTCTGCCAGCTCGCCTTTCTGAAAAGTTTGTCAACCAAAATTTCATTCACAAGGCATTTGTCAATGAGGAAATGATAGAAGTAGGTTTCTTAAAGTGTCTCAGTAGGATTGAACCCAGAACCTTTGGATGTGAAGTGAACTTCTTAACCACACAGCCTGTCATGTCATTGAAAAGTTCTGTGACCAGTAAATTTTTATGCAAACATTGAGAGCAGCGAATGTTACTGGATGTTTTAGTGCTGAAGTTGTTTTGATTTTCAAGTAAGATCTCTGTGTTGTTGTTTTGGCTCCAAGTCAGCCCTGATCCAGCTGACCTACAATCAAAAGCACTCCAACCATGACTATCCTGTCTTAATTTAAGATGGTCGGATGTGGTTTGAAGGATATTTAGTTGACATTTTTAGCAGGAGATAAATTATTACATAGAAACTCTCTCGTTGGTTCAACATGCTGTGTTAAGTAGTCAGCATGAATAGATTTACTCTACACTTCTGATTAGCATAAAGTATCAGACACACCCCAGGGTAGCTTTCTCCTCTATGACTTTTCTATTGCTACTGCAATGACCACTCTTCCTTAGAACTAGCTCAGCTCCAAGGACATTGCTCTCCTATTTGTCTCTCCTCCCCTCATCATCCTTGTTTCCAGTCCCACAAGTCCTGCACTAATCATTACACCAAGTCCTTCCTTCCCAGAATTTCACCTCTCTGGAATTCCCATACTGCTTAGGCGTGGCTGTTGTGGTAGGAAGTTTGCTTCCCAACCACATGGTTCCAGGTTCAGTCTCTAGGCATGACACCTTGAGCAAGTGTCTTCCACTGTAGCCTTGGGTTGACTAAAGCCTTGTGTGTGGATTTGGTAGATGGAAACTGAAAGAAACCCATTGTGTGTGTGTGTCTGTGTTCTACCTCACTGTTTGACAACTGGTATTTGCATATTTATGTCCCTGTAACTTAGCGGTTCAACAAAACAGATCAATAGAAAAAGTATCAGATCTACTTTTAAAAAAAAGTACTAGGGTCGATTCATTTGACTAAAATATTTTCAAGGCAGTGCTCCAGCATGGCTGCAGTATAAGACTGAAACAAGTTGCTGAGACCCCCCCCTTCAGTCATGACTGACCCTGGGATTGCACCTAGAAAGTTCCCCTCCCAGGCACAAGTCCGGGCAAGGTTGTTTATGGAAGACCAGCAGTCGCCCATGCATACCAGCCTCTCCTCTCCACACCACCGATGTTATGCAAGGGAAAGGCAAAGGGGCCGATACAGCTTGGCCCCAGTGACGGTCACAACTCATTTCTACAGCTGAGTGAACTGGAGCAACATGAAAAAAAGTGTCTTGCTCCAAGAACACAACATGCAGCCTGGTCCAGGATTCGAACTCACAACCTCATGATTGTAAGCTCGATGCTCTAACTACTGAGCCATGCACCTTCACTGAAACAAGTAAAATGTAAAAAAATATCTTTTCTGCAAGTATTGATTTAATAAGGTTTAAGGGAAACATCAATCTTATAATTCTAAGAAGGCGTGCAGAGGCCCTGGACAATGTACTCTTAGATATACATGTGCATACAGACATGGTAGTCATGGTTGGAACATCTTTAAATATCCCTTCTCGAGTCATACAAACTCATAAGGGCCAGTTTCCTGGTTTCCAATGAGTGTACATTCCCCACCTGGACGGGACACCACTCCATCACAGGATTACTCCTTTTTGCCAGGTGAGTGAACTGGAGCAACGTGAAATGAAGTGTTTTGCTCAAGAACACAATGCATCGCCCAATCCAGGAATTGAAACCACAATCTTAATGATCATGAGTCCAGCACTCTAACCACTAAGCCATGCACTTCCACAGAACATCTTTAAATATAAATAATATCTTGTGCTGATTTAATTATACCCCACCATCACCACTGGAGTGAGATGATTAGGTGCAGCTGTTTGGACACTGATGATGTGATATGGCCAACTGAACATACAGTCTCTTTTGATGACAGTACATTGTTAGTTGCCAAGACATTGCATCCTTTAAAAACCTCTATCATCATCATCATCATCGTTTAACGTCTGCTTTCTATGCTAGCATGGGTTGGACGATTTGACTGAGGACTGGTGAATCGGATGGCTGCATCAGGCTCCAATCTGATCTGGCAGAGTTTCTACAGCTGGATGCCCTTCCTAACGCCAACCACTCTGAGAGTGTAGTGGGTGCTTTTACGTGCCACCAGCACGAGGGCTAGTCTGGCGGTATTGGCAACAGCCACGCTCAAAATGATGTTTTTTATGTGCCACCTGCAGAGGAGCCAGTCCAGCGGCACTGGCAACGACCTCACTCGAATGGCACTAGCAACGACCTCGCTCGAATGTCCATACTTCCTGAAATTGTCCAACACTACACCTGATACCCCACCTCCATACACATGCACACATGTATATCATGACTCATACAGTATTCACTTTCCTGACATTTGTACATAATTCTGTGTACTGTACACGCACCTTTGATGAGTTGTAGTGCACCTAACTACAATGCACAATAATTTCATTATTATTATTATTATTTACATTTTGACAATGGAAGCAAACACACACACAGAAATATATATACACAGAGAGTAAAAGAAAAAGAGAGACAGAGACATAACACAGCAGTTCAGCAAAAGAGATCAACAGAATAAACATTAGACTTTAAAAAAAAAAAAAAAAGGAAGTACTAGGATTGATTTGACTAAAACCCTTCAAATAGTAATCTAACCTCTCTCAGCTTGCCTTTTGCTCTCTTAAAAAGGAAGGATGTGTTGAACAATATAGTCATAAATAGATACAAAGTTGTCATGACTAGAAAAGGACATCCTTGTTCATACATAGGTCCGATCTTTTTGGAATGAACTTGGGGTTAAATAAAAAAAGGCATACACACACAACTTGCAGGCCTTCATCCACCAAATCCACCCACAAGGCCCTGTTCAGCCCAGGGCCAAAGCAGAAGATGGGGCCAGGATGGGACCAAACCCTACACCTATGTATAGGTGCTGGCATGGCAGTGTGGTTCAGAAACTTGCTCAGCAACTAAATGGTTTTGGGTTCAGTCTCACTTGTGACACCCTGGGCAAGTGTTCTCCACTACATCCTCTAGGGCAACCAATGCACTGCAAGAAAGCAGAAAGAAATTGAATGGTAAATGGAAACTCTTCCATTTGTGTGTGTGTGCGTGTGTTGTAAATATGTTCTCATTAAAACTTCCTTCTAGAAGGTAACCTTATATGAAAAAAACCTGAAGTGCAGTTGATTTTTGGTTGCTCCAACCTCTGTTGAGCTACTGCTGTTATTGTTTATTGTAATTAAAAGTGGGTTCAATCCTGTGCAACAATACCCACTCAAAACAAATTCTCTTGCAGGAACGTCTTGGATACTCGGAACGTTTGCACGGATTTAATGAGTTTGGAAAGTGGTCTTAATCATGTTGACTTCGACCATGCAAGTATGTATGTATATATAGGTTGGAAAGAAAGTCGTGGCATTTCAAGATGGGGAGATACAAATGTTTCCCTATCAGTTTACGTCAAAATGTTGGAAGAAAACGTGTTGTCTTGGTTAAATGAAACAGGTATGAAAAGGCATCTGGCTGTAGAAAATCTTTCTCAACAAATTCTGTCTGACCCAGACAAGCATGAAAAAGTAGAGGTTAGCACGCTGATGGGAACAGCGTACAGACTAGTGTCTGAAATGTTACTGTGGGGCTACAAACCTTCCAATATCCTTCCTCTCCCCCTCTGAAATATTTGATTTTTATGAGCTTTTTAACCCCTCTCCTAAATCTGTATTAATGAGTCACCATAATGTTGGGCAAGTTTAGAAAAAGTTCTTAATTATATTAAACACGACCATTTGTCTGCACTCATTAACCCACCTTCCTCACCTCATACGTCAAATGTTACTGGAGTCTGTACATTATATAGAATGGTCGGTGCTGTATAGGGTAGCTGAGTGTATACAACAGAAGAAAATATTTGTTCTTTATGGAGAGAAGACAGCAACAAAGCATACACCGCAATATATGGAACCAACGAGGGAGTTCTACATGAAGCCGGTCGAAACAGCAGTCAAAATTCTAGCCTCTTCTATAAAGAAGTACTATTCAGTGCGGTGCATGATGAGATAATCACGGCTTCGATCATTGGTTTGCTCGCTAAAGTCTAACTCGGGGCTAAACAACAATAGTAGATTCTAGAAAGAAATAAAATAAAATAGTGCTTTGGCCGCCGCCAATATTTGGAAGTCGGCATGAAGCTATGTCTCCAAATGAGACAACCCACATGGTGACGTCATACAAGACTGACCAATAACAATGAACGTCACTCTGCAACAGACGTAACTAATTCATAACAAACTGCCAGACTAAACGAAAGCTACGAGAAATCATGTTAATTAGATTATGAATAAGCAAGGCGGAGTAAGTGGTTCTTATAAATATTAGAAGAACTGTGACCCCCTCCATAACATCTCACCGATTAAACAATATGCCGTCTGAAATCAGCTCTAAAGGTGCCAAGAAGGCCACCAAGGCCAAATCCTCACGTTCCGGCGACAAGAAGACAAAAAGAAAGCGAAAAGAAAGTTATTCCATCTACATTTATAAAGTAATGAAGCAGGTGCACCCGGACACGGGTATCTCCAGTAAGGCGATGTCCATCATGAACAGCTTCGTCAACGATTTGTTCGAGAGGATCGCAGCCGAATCCAGCCGCTTGGCTCACTACAACAAACGTTCGACCATTAGTAGCCGTGAGGTGCAGACTGCTGTCCGTCTTCTTCTTCCAGGTGAACTGGCTAAACATGCTGTATCGGAAGGTACCAAGGCTGTTACCAAATATACCAGTAGCAAGTAACCAGAGAAGACCAAAACCTCTTTGCTGCTAATTTTCGGCCGAGAAATTAAGAAAGAAAAAAAAAAATCCTTTCAGAATCACCACCTATTCTGTTTATTATTATTGCAACACAAACGGTTATGGAAATCTCCCCTTCACCTATGTCATTCATATATCGTCCTCTTATTTCATACAAGGCAAGTGTAAATATCCTTGCTTTGCCAACTAAGGACTCC
>NC_068989.1:85624342-85638592 GCF_001194135.2 Octopus bimaculoides
TTGCCAACTAAGGACTCCCTTTTCTCATATTTTTCTTCCAACTATTTTTCACCTTTCCAGTAATTTAAAATTGCCTGACTTTGTCTTTCATTTTACTTAGAAATTTTGTTTCAATTTTAATTCTAATTTTTTTTTTTTTTTTTTTTCATTCATTCATTCATTGAGAATTCGATCCTGCAACCTCATCTCTATATTTTCTGTATTAAAGCTGATATTAATTTGTCCCTATCACTGTCTCTTGTTTTATTGAAATTATATATACACCATATCCAATTCCTGTTTGAAATTATGTATTTTAGACTTTGATAATATTTTTTTCTTTCATGTAATATATTTTAATGTGTATCTTGGTAATTTTTGTCATCGCCCTTGCACCGTTTTCTTTTATTCCTGCATTTAATTCAGTCGGGCTTTTCAAGACCTGTTGATTTATTTCTTTTTCTTTCCCCACTTTCTAATAAGTATAATTTCAAAAACTGAATAATTCCTGACTAGATCCTGAATATTTAGTTCTTGCAAAATTTTTTTATAGACCAAAATTTTAGACTTCATTGTCTGCTCCATGTAGTAGATAGACGAATTTAATTTCCTCTATTCTGTCCGTTCTTAGTATAACTTGTATTGCAGCAGAAATATTGTCTGTTAAAATCCCTATTGCAGTCTACCATTTCCCCCTTTCTTTTATCCCCCCCCCTTATTACTTTAATAAAGCTCTTTTTTTTCTTTATTCCCAAAAGAGCAAGTACCTCCTTTTACATTTTAGCTCTACACAATTCGATATTTTAAATTTGTCTAGCAGGCAAAAAATGCCTACGCAGTTTGTAGACTAGCACTAACATATCAGAAGTATTTCATGTTGCAGGAGGAACTTTGGTGAGAAGAGTTGCTTCAACTAATGAAGTGTTGTCTGGGACATAGAATGAATTTTAGAGACTTCACTGAGAAGTATGGCTTTCTTATTCTGATTTTTTTTTTTTTATTAACTCGCAGGCTACACATGGCTGAGACAACGCCAGTCATAACTGCTTTGCACACAAACTCGCAGCAAATTGGCTCTAATTCCATATTTAATTTTTTTCAGCAAAGCACTTTTCGGAGATGGGCATAATTACATTAAAAAGAAACAAAAAAAAAAATGGAGCTACTGCTGGATGCCCTTTCTGTCTAGAAAAATATAGTGTATATTAAGACCATTATCGTGTTTGAGTTGTCCAAATACTTCTGGATGCTACCACATAATTCTTATCAGGGTTCTACTTGTTTTCAATATAGGCTCATATATATTATATAAAAATAAAAAGCTAGTTCCTAGTATTTTACATTTAACTCTTTATACTATTAAATTATTGGTTTATTAGGATTTATCTTTGTAATAGTATAAAAATCTAGCTAGATTATTGCTTAGGTTTTCCCTGGTTCCATTTCTTAAACTTAAGATTTGAGCAAAGTTTCATATTAAGTAAAATTTGGTTATAGGACCCTGTGTATTTTCAGACCACGATTTTGAAACCTTGTTTCGTGGGGTGAGTGAGGAGCTGCAGACTCTGCTTTGCTATTTTTATTCTTCCTTTTATACATAATGGGTTGCGCTCTCCACCCAACACCTTTTTAGTCCTTGTTGATTCTTAATAGGATGAAGAGGAAGTTTCTGATCACTTCACGTAGTTCTATAATGCTTATTGATTTCTGGTGATGTATTGGCTACTCTCACTTTACCTTCCCATTTTGGCAGTATTCCTTAAATCTTATTTGTAAATCTGACTCCTTTACTTTCTGCATTCTTAATCTGTTAATCCTCCCCCCCCCCCACATTTTTTTTCTTCTTTAACCATTTTAATATGTAAAATTAGTTGGAATATGAAGACCTTTACTGCCTGATGTGCCAACTGTTTTTCTTAGAACCTAAATATTCTACTATTCACAGTCATGCATTTTGTGTATTTTATTATAAAGCTGGAGACAGAACTATTGTTTGTAGCATGTCACTCTCCTATTAATCCTTCAATGTCGCTTTTCGTGTAACAGCCCCATGTTGCTTCAATTTTTGTTTTTGTTTTTAATCCGTCACTGTTCCCCTTTTTTTCCACTACTCAGTCAATGCCGTTATTCCTTTGCTAACCATTCAGTTTCCCTCTTTTAACCAACCCCGATGTCTTATTTTTCTGCCGTCAGACGAACTGTGTTGTGCTTAGAGACAACATATTAACAGTGGTAAGAGCTGAACTGCTACCATAGATATGACAGCCACAATATTTCAACAGACGTTATTATCAAGACTGACAAAAGCAACATAATACTTTAATTTCTCTCGCTCGTCAGTGCTAATAATAGATCTCCCCCTTTCACATCATTTACACGGACAAATAGTTGGAAACGATAAAAATTTATTGTAATGTATTTTACTAAAGGGGCATAACTCAATATCTCCTGATCTACAGGGTACTCAGACGAGTGGACCTTGGATAACCTGCTATATCAAATTTCTTTAATTTGTTTTAACCCTGTTATGTGTAATTTAGCTGCTAATTCTAGCAAGGTAAATGATCTTACTTAAAACTTCCCTTGCAGTAGGGTAATGTATCAAACACTGCACTTTGATCATGGTACAGTCCTCACTAATTAGGTACCAAAGTGTAAATTTAGCTTCATAGAATAAGCACCAGGGGACCCAGAATGTTTCATTAGTTGAACACAGCAGTGCTGTGTAACTTTTGATTGGCTAGTGATCTAACCTTCAAAGCATAGAAACCAAATTCTCGCCATCATCATCGATTGGCGTCCGTTTTTCCATGCTAGCCTGGGTTGGACAGGTCTGGAGAGCCAGTAGCTAGCTGCTCCAATCTGGTCGGGCAGTTTCTGCAGCTGGTTGAGCTTATGTGAGTCTAATGACAAAACGAAGTGGAGGATTTTCCATAGAATACAAGATTTTATGATGAACAAGTTTAGGATAGCTTGAACATTTAAATCCGTTTTTATTTTGTGACTTGAAATTTTGGCTAATATTTGAAAGTGACTAAAGATTTCCCCATCTATAAAGAGCTAAAAGGAATGTCAGTATCGAGACTTAGGTCTTCAGAACCATGACTGCAATATTTCTTAGGCACAATGAACATTTTTAGAAGAGGTTGTCAATTTAGTCTACAGTAGGACTTCACTGCAGCATAATTACCTTGGAAGGAAGGTGAAAAACAACTAGAGCAAGATTTGAACTTGTTCTCCAGTTTTTATTTATACCCTGATAAATATGATAGAGTATGGCAGGATTCAATAGGGTCAGCAAATAACCAACTGAATCTAAATTACTTATACTGCAAGTAATTACATTTCTCAGGAATTTATGAATGAAGCCTCTCTTGATAATACCAACAGAGCCTCTATAGAGATGCTTGCCCTTGCCAGAAATAACCAAAAATGTCTATACTTGAAGGCATTTTAGCAATGACTTTTGATCACAAGTTTTCTTGATAGGGAACAAACAGCATAAATACAGTGGTGCTCCATCTTGTAATAGAGCTTAGTTGTTTAATGAATGTTAGATATGGAGCCCTTTAAAAGTTTTACAGGAAGAGGTGATGCAGTTTTCTTGAAAAAAGTATGGACTGCTGGGCTAGAACAATGACACTATAAAGCTCCAGTTTGTAAGATTCTTATAGTCACACCACATGTTAAAGCTATGATCCTTAAATTACAAGATTGTTTTGCTAAGATCTATAGATATTTTAAGAGTGAACATTATTAGATTTGATATAGACAAGTGCAGACCCATATAATTGACTCATTCACTAACACACATCAGAACGATGGAAACAAGATATTTTGGCATCATTGATTCAAGGCCCAACTAATATGCCATCATTTTAATATTTTTGTTCTCACCTTCCCTCAAGTGTATGGACATATTTCTCCTTATGTGTACGTGAAGATGGAAAGTGTTTGTCAAGCAATCAATTAATCGTTTTTCATTATGCGCAAATTATTTTTAGCTCCAGTACCAAAATGAAAAAAAAAAAAGCTGGATACCCAGTCAGCTGTGCCAACTCACTGACATCCACAACAGCTGTACCCTACAGAATTCACTACTACACACCAAGATTTCGATCAAGACTACATCTGATAAACCCAACAGTAGAGACTAGGCTAGAAATAGCAACCAAATCTTCTTCAAAGCACTTTAAAAACAGACATTGGGTAATATAATTCTTAGTTTATTGTGACTAGGAAAGAGATAGGATGGTCACATATGGATTGTATTTGACCCCAACATCTATTCTATCAGAGCTGACTCAGAGACCAGAAGAAAAAAATTCAAAAACAACTCCATAAACACACATTTTATATATTTTATTACACTGTTTCTGCTTAAAGATATGATGAAATTTAAATTTTATTGAAGGCAACAATGTCTACAGATTGTACAAAGTCTTCAAATTTGGTAATTTCTTCTTCAAGATAATCTGTGCCAACCTAGAAATAAAAACAAGGAATCTTAATACAAAGAAGCCAACCAATGTCATTGAATTCTATAAAATATAACCGTTTGCTTTACATGTAACTAGGGGTTCAATCACATTGTACAGTATCACAGAAAAATGTTTCATACTCTAGCTCCAGACCAATCAATGCCTTGTGAATTAATAATAGTAGACAGAAACTGAAAGAAGCATGTAGTGTGTGTTGTGCACCTTTCTTTTTCTTGACACTTGCACACTGATCATACAAAAATTGTCACCCATTCATACAAGCAGTGTCACTTCTTAGTCCTCTTTGAAAACTTTACAGAGTGTACTGGGTGCACTTTCTTATGTTACCAGCACTAGAGAGGAAAGAAGCGAGAGTGGCTAATGGCCAGGGGTGAGTGTAATTTCCTTTCACATAGCAACTTGTGCCCATTTAATATTTCAATATTATGAAATATGGCAAAATAGATTTTTTAAAATTATTAATCAGGAAAGGAGTTTGAACTGTTGGTCTGGGTCAAGTGCTTGCGAGCAAAAGAGTTAACTAAAGGTAACCACTAATCTGTGTTCAGTAATTTGGGGTTAACCCAAAGGAGGCTTCAGCTTTCTTAGTTAAGGGTCAATATTTCTTTTAGCTACTTTTTGAGAGGCAACAAAACAAAAATAGAAGTCATTTCCATCAAATACTCAAACAGCCCTATAAAAAAAAAACTAAAAAATATAAAAAATCCAAACTCATTCCTCACCTTATCATCTTCAACCACACAGGTAATCTGTAGTTTTCTAATGCCATAGCCAACTGCAACAAATTTAGCTGGAAGAAAAAAAAAAGAAAGAAACATGAGAAAGTAGCAACAATGTTTGAAATCTAACATACACAATCTCCATAATGCCCAACAAAACGTGGTACCATTCAGTATATATATATATATACACACACATACAATACTATATAGCAACGCTGTGCGCATGCGTAGAATTAAACAACCAAGCGTTTCCCGCTCAATTCATTCTCTTTCTCGCTGGCCAGCGATTGAGCATGGACATGTATTTTAAGCTGTCTCTCTACATCTTTTGGACTTACACTCGACAGCTCGCTCACAACTACAGAACAACGTCCCAACAACTATGCTCATACACACAGAAGCTGTAACAACAAGAACTAAAGATTTGTATGTTTACCACCTGAATAAATGTTGTTTAAGTTGTTTAGTCTGGAGTTCAGCGTTCCGTTATATTCTTTAATATTATAGTAAGAAAGTCAGGTATACAATCTAAAGATGTATAACCCACTTTCTATTAAAGTACTATTATTTGTAACAAGGATATAATTGTCGTTGCCAGGGCCACGGACACGTGAAAACACCATTCAAGCGTGATCGTTGCCAGCGTCGCCTTACCAGCACATGAAAACAACATTCAAGCATGGTCGTTGCCAATGCCGCCAGACTGGCTCCCGTGCAGGTAGCACATAAAAACATCTTTTAAGCATGGTCGTTGCCAGAACTACCTGACTGGTCCTTGTGCCGGTGGCACGTAAAAAGCACTCACTACACTCTCGGAGTGGTTGGTGTTAGGAACGGCATCCAGCTGTAGAAACTTTGCCAGATCAGATTGGAGCCTGGTGCAGCCTCTGGCTCACCAGTCCTCAGTCAAACTGTCCAATCTATTCCAGCATGGAAAGCGGATGCTAAATGAAAATGAACGATATGGTGTCATTCGTTATCTGGGTAACCATACTGATATTTTACAGTATGTACAGTACTGTTTATTACATGAGTACAAACAGTGATATCCTACAATATATATATATACATACATATAATATGATATTCATTAAATGAGTGAACAATCATATTCCCCTTATCAACAGTGTGATATTACTGTAGAGCTATTCAGTGATATCCAATGTTATGCACAGCACCATGCATTGTCTAGTTATGGAATCACTCCAAAACAAAAGGAGAGAAACATCATGCTATAAGCTCTTTATATGTAAAGGCTGTCCCCAATGAGATTCACCACATCTTAAATATCTCTACATATTCCAGTAGATGGCACACTGCAAAACCCCCATCCTGTAACAACACAGAGAAAGCTACTTACAAGCACCCCACAGTAGACCATCACAGCTAACACTTCGCACACTTTCTTCTAACTTGGCCATATCAGTCTCATCGTCCCATGGCTTTACATCCAAAATGATGTTACTCTTAGCAATAATAGCAGGCTCTGAGTGAGAGAAAGAAAACATGGATTAGTAAAATACAGTGCAGATCAAAAACCGGAGGTCAGGACACAATATATTAAAGTCACTAACATACATATACTATACAAGCCCCTTGAGGGCAATAAAGAAATAAGAAATCAAATGAATTTTGGAACTCACACACGTTTGCATCAACAGTCTAATAGCCCAACTCAGTCAATGTTGTTGACTGTGCTTTACTTAAAGCTACAGTTTTAAATCTGCTCAGAGGTGCTCTCTTCTGTATTACCTATTGACAACAGCTACAGAGCTAGAAATGCTGCATCTGGGAATCCAACAAGGGGCAACACTATGCAAATGTGGCGTTTTTTAAAACTTTTTACCATAAGAGAGAATTTTTTTCTCCGTGGTAACTGCCACAAACATATTTTAAGTAACCTAAAGTTTGCTTATGCCTAAGCACTGCATGGTGCTCATACTGCTGCGCACACGCACAAGCTTTCATGTGTGTGTAGCCCCTTGTGGGTAGTAAAGAAATAACACAAGCATGTCTGGTCAGAGGAAATATTACCTTATTTCGAAACCCATGTAAATTGGTAACAGGAAGGGTATCAAGGCCATAGGAAATTTGCTTCAAAAAACTCCATCTGACCCATGCAAGCATGGAAAAAGTGCATATTAAAACAATGATGTATGTATAAACCAAAATTATCCAGATATTTTGAGAATTATTTTATACTCAAGAATTTGGCCTATTTTTATTTAGTCATTAGGGAAAAAGTTGTAAATCGTAAGATAATAGAGAATATTAAAATTAGAAAAACAAAACAATTAGAAGACTATAAACTGAGGAGGGCATCACGTTCATTTACGAAGCAGAAAAATAATTAACTCACTTTTGCTCTTCTTTAAATTATATTCTTCAATTCGCTTCTTGTGTTCCTTTTGTCTTTCCTCATCATCTTCATCTGAACCGAAGAGATCAAGGTCATCATCATCATCATCATCATCATCACTGTCATCAGCTGGTTTACACTTTGAAGCAGTTGTTGCAGTGCCATAGGAGTCTAGAGTCTTCTTGACTCCAGGGAATCTGACAATGAATATCAAACATCCACAAATAACAACAGTATCTTTTGCCAGACATCACAATGGAATGGTCAGCTCAACATTTCAATACCTATCTATGAGTTCGGTGATTTGGGACCTTCCCCATCACTACCACCACTGCTAAAAATAAAGGTATTCAGGTGTAAAAATCAAACCAAATCAATACATTGATCTAAATAAGGAAGTATTTCTAACAGTCACAGGAACAGAGTAATCATGGAATGTGACCTATCGAATACAAGCCAAAGTTAGCAAACTCACCATTCAAAATAGTTACAGCCTAAAGGGAGATAATTGAGATAGACTTGACAGTTAACATAAGATCATAATCATGTAAAGTAAATATAACAAATTATCCAGAATCCTTTGTCCAGTACTGAATTAATCCAAAAATCTAATCAGTTTGTGCCAGTCACGAGGCCAAACATCCCTGAAAGTTTCATCCAAATCCATTCAGCAGTTCTTGAGATATCTTGTCCATGGACAAAGAAATACGACTGAAAACAATACCTCTGCCTTTTCTAAGGCCTAGGTAATAATCCTTTCTACTACAGGCACAAAGCCCGAAACTTTGGGGGAAGGGGTTAGTTGATTACTTTGACCCTATGCCCCCAGTGCTCAACTAGTTCTTATTTTATTGATCCTAAAACGATGAAAAGCAAGGTCAAGCTTGGCAGAACTCAGAATATAAAGTGAAAGGCTGCTAAGCATTTTATCTGAAACAAACAATTCTGTCAATAATAACAAAAAAATTTTTAAGATTCAGAACAAAAAAAAACAAGAAAAATAGGTCTTACTTTGCAATTTGTGTCTTGAAAGACTTAATGTGCTCAAACCAGCGTTTAGCATGACAGTAATTTGCAGGGGGCGAAGTAGAAAGTCCACCAAAGACAACACTGTCGGCTTGAGATGGTTCATAGCTGGAAAATACCAAAACAGAAAGAAAGAAAGAAAAAAAAAAGGATTTATAATGAATCCAAAAACATCATCCATCCATTTTCTCTGCCCTCTATTCTTGGGTCACTGGAGTACAGTCCTCAGGTATCTCCTCTATAGGGGTCCTATCAGAACTGTCATTATGCTTCCCTAGTCAAGAAGATTATCTGTGTATTCAATAGATTATCTGTGCAGTTCTATATTTAAGAGATGAGACATTATTTACATTTCACGGATATTTACAAGCCCTAAAATTCACTCCATAACTGCCCACAGGCATATGATGTAGTGGTTAAGAGCACAGGCTACTAATCCCAAGATTCCAAGTTCAATTCCAGGCAGTGACTTGAAGAATAATAATAATATCGAAAAATACCTTAGGAACGAGAACCCAGGTTCAAAATTTCCCCAAGACACCTGATGAAGGCTGGAAGGTATATCAACCGAAACGTTGTGTCAACAACAAGATGAGGACAAATATCCGTCAAATCACACAAAAATTTCTCAACGTTTCACGTCCACTTTCCATGTTAGCAGGAATTGGATAGATTGCCATGATTGGAACCAGCAAACATTTTAGGGTGTTGCTCACCTAGACAGGTCAGGGGATTGCATTTTGCTCATGTTTCATTTTTGACTTAATTTCTATGTTTGGAGGCCCTTCCTAACACCAACCACTTCAGAGGATGATGGGGAGGTGGGTTGGAGATTAGAACCTGAACTGTTATGTTCCTGACAAGATTAAACGGTTTTCACATCCATCTTCACATATTTTAATTTGCCTCAAACCTGGAAATGAAAAACAAAAATCCAGCGACAACTGCTAGGAACCCTCAACAGAAAAGGGAGATAATTTCAAAACATTAAGAAAAATTTTATAGAAATTTGAGTCTTCAGACTGAGAAGAAACAATTTACCTGCCTCAGGCAGTGACAGTTATGGACAAATGTTAGCCTTATTAGATTTCATCAGTGAAACAGTTTTCTCATAAGTGATTTGATCAGACTCTCTTGTACTGAGTCAAGAAGATTGTTTTTAGCAAGTATAATTTGCATAACTGAATTATTTCCTCTTTGTTTCAGTCACAGGACTGCAACCATGCTGGGGCACTAAAGAGTTTACCTGATTCAACTGACAAGTACTTCTGTTAAATCAGGTACTTATTCTATCAGTTTCTTTTTGCCAAACTGCCAAGTTATACGGATGCACACAAACCAACAGCTATTGAAGTCCAACAACAACACACAAAAACACACTTCTCAAGTTTCCGTCCAGTAATTTCCCTGACATGGCATTGGTTGGCCCAAAGCAATAGAAGGCAGGGACATGGTGCAATGAAATAAGAAATAACTGAAGACCTCGTGGTAACAAAGTGAATTCCATATACACAGCCACACACACACATTTGTATGAATGTGTAATGCTGGATAAACTTCTGATTGATACAAGAATGTAGTAATATTTCAAGTGTACATGTAACATGCAAAAACCACAATATTCAATGTTTAAAAAAATATTCTAAATGTATGAAGAAAGCTGAAAAAGCACCACTCAGACGACAAACTTCCAACACACAGGGTTGTTTTGGGTAGTCATTCCTGGTGTGGGTTTTACAAGGTCAGAGTACAAATACTACCACAATGATAATGATAAAAATACAATTAAAAATAAAAAGCAACAAATGTTTGAGAAGGAACGAAGAGACAACCATTCGCTTCAGGCTGCTTCTCAGAAGTTCTCAAATTAATTTAGGAAGTTGATGGGTAGAAAAAAAAAAAAAAAAAAAAAAAAAAAAAGACAGCCATAGAAAAGACCTATGTTGTCTTTTGAAACTTCCATATTTCAATACATCATATGTCAGTCCTAATTAACTACAAATTGTCTTTAATGGTTATAGAAGACGAGACTGGGATAAAACAGGGCATGTACTAAAACCTACTCCACACAACATGTATTGACAACCAATCCAAGATGCACTATTGACAGCCACACTGCACTGCATTCTGTCACACAGTCCGATAGAATAAGACCTGGGGTCGATTTGCTCGACTAAAAGCGGTGCTCCAGCATGGCCGCAGTCATAATGACTGAAACGAATAAAAAACCCTGAAAAGACGAAAGGAAAAGTCAACCTCAGCAGAATTTGAACCCAGATTTTTAAAAAAATTTTTTAAATGCTAAGCAGCATTTCTTTCAGTCTTTATGTGTTGAAAACTCTAGCATATGCAAAGAGGTGGTCACAAGAATTATTGCCAAACATCTAACCAGCTGCTTTTGAGTCTTTTCTATTGTGTGAACATTTCCCAAATTGTACAATAACACAATGTTTAAAACACAATATTTTTTTTAAATGTCTTAAAACAAATATCTCAAGAAAGCTTAAAATCATCAAATGTTTGAGATTTAATGTAGAAGACAACCACTGAAAACAGATTGTTCCCATGAGGTACACACATTGATTGAGGAAGGTGAAATTAAAAAAGATAGATGTGGAAAGGATCTACCTTTCTTTCGGAACTTCCATAATCCTTGAACCTAACAAATTAGTCCTAATTAATTACAGACTGTTCGATAAAAAAGCCAAACACCAGAATGTAATACAAACCCCAGTTAGTAGTAATTTTAATATACAAGACAAGGGGTAAGTTTGTGTGCTCGTTCCCAACAAAAGTCCTAAAAAGACAAAAGGACATTAGATAAGGTAATTCTTGGATCTGGCGGAAAGGAAGAATGACTATGAGTTACCTGGAGTGTGAAAAATACAGCTCGTTAACACAGTAGCTAATTTAATTTACTCCTGGAAACAGAACACATTGAAGTAATGATCAATTTTATTGATTGGTATCCAGGTTCTACTAAATGGCATTTCAGAAAATTAGTAAAAATAAATATATTTATAATTTACTTAACACAATTATATCCAACTTTATTTCAACAAATCATCTCTAGTCCAACTTGCAGTTTGTACACCATATAAACACTGGTGCATCATTTACACACATGTATATTATATATGCGTGTTTGTCTATCTATCATTTAGAGTTAGCCCAAATGACAAAGTTCATTCCAGCAGAGACTTGCTGTATTTGTCGTAAGAGACGTAAATTTTGTATTGGTTTAAAAACACATTTAAATATCCACAAATCAGACACTTGAGGTGAGACAAATTTGAACTACTTGTAATGCAAATTTTAAACAGCTCTCGGAATTAAAAAGCTACTTACATGTTCATGCACAGAAAAAGCACATCTAACAAGAAGTGGTCAAGTTTAGAATAGGCAGGCTACCTCTCTCTCATGCCTTATATCTATATTTTAGCAACATATTTTCAGTTTCACATTTTGGGTTCACCTTGCATTTGTTCGAGTAAAATCCATAGCATGTTTTCACACGTATGAGAATGGAATACACAAAGTGATGCAAAGACTGTTTGGAGGAAGAAAAGAACACAACAGGATGAAACATAAAAACTAGAATGAGCTGAAGCAAATAACTCGAGCAGATGAAAGGCATTCGTTTAAACAAATGCGATGTACTAAATAACATACACAGAATTAATTTCAATAAAATTAAATTTTGCATCCCATTTTATAACATTTTATTCAAGCCATTGGTCCATTTGAGTTATTTAACCTTAGCTCAATTTGTTTTAATTATGCAAATTATAGCAACAATAATTTTCCTGTTGCTGTTTTTTTACATAAATTTTTACATATGACATGTCATGTCAAAAACATTCAAGAGATGTGAAACATAAATTGCAAAAAGATAAGCTACCACATAAACTTTTTTACTGGTTTCAGTCATTTGACTGTGGCCAAGCTGGAGCACCGCCTTTAGTCGAACAAGTTGACCCCCAAGACTTATTCTTTGTAAGAATAAACACTTATTCTATCGGTCTCTTATGCCGAACCGCTAAATTACGAGGATGCAAACACACCATCGGTTGTCAAACGATGTTGGGGGGACAAAAACAGATACACACATATATACGACTGGCTTCTTTTAGTTTTCGTCTACCAAATCCACTCACAAGGCTTTGGTCAGCCCGAGGCTATAGTAGAAGACACTTGCCCAAGGTGCCACCAGATATAATGAATATATTATTGAGGTACTGTTTTACAGCTGAATGACCATTCTGTTGCTAACCCTTACTTGTTTTTCACCTAAGAGATCTCTTATTTCACTTACAGAAGTGGCAGCAACACTCATACCAAGTGACTGTTGTTGAGTGCAAATGTAAACATGCACTTGCACACATACATATCATTTAACTTCTGTTTCCCATATTAGCATGGGTTGGATAGTTTGACATCTGCCAAGCCATAGAGTTACAGTAGATTCCAGTGAAAACGTTTGCTACAGCCGGATGCCCTTCCTAATGCCAACCACAGTGTGTACTCTGGACGGGTTCAAGATACAAGCAACTCCAGCAATCGCCCAGGGCGCTAAGGAGGGTGTGACAAAGACGAGGAAATTGCCACGACCGCCACCTTGTACACGCCTAAGTTCAGCTTGCCTGGGGTGCAAGCAACCCTACGGCCGGCCGTGTGTGTACTGAGTGCTTTTTTTTTCGTGCCCCTGGCATTAGTGAGGTTGCCAAGTAAGTTAAAAACAGAAAAAGAACGGAAAAGGAAAATCCTCATGACTATATGTTATATATATATATATATATATATATATATACACACACACACGACAGGCTTCTTCAGTTTTCATCGACCAAATCCATTCAGAAATATAAGACACTTGCCCAAGAGGTCTGGGGGGGGGGTTATTAAACGATATCGACTGGACGGTCACATACAGATATACATTCGCATTTCCTTTTCTAACAGCCTATTGAAACACAAGTAAAATTTTACCCGAATCTTATGTTACATATGCAGAACATATACATATGTATAAGAACTGCCGGGCATATCAATTTCTTTTATACCTTTTTTCTTATGGTCTAAATATTTCATGATTTTTACTTTTCGACAGTATTTTATTCCTATATTTTTATTTTATAAAAGCTCTCAGTAACTAACAATTGTACTGATCGAGCTTGACAGAAAGATATATAATGTGTATTCATTATAAGTTCGCTCAAGTTATACTACGGACATGGAATGTATTCACATATGTTTTAGAACGTTTTGTGTATGGACGCAACATGGCCAAATGGTTTTAAAGCATGGATGGGCAACTTTTTCGGAGAAGCAAGCCGCACGAGATATTAGGCGGTTCGCACTCCTTAAAAAAAAAAAAGAAAAGAAAGAAATTCAAGCTAATTTTACGTTTCGGCGAACTATTCAGTAAGTTGGGCAGGTTGTCCATGACAGCTTTAGAAGTTCATTTGACATAATTACAGATTGGTGCCTCCCCCTCCCACTCCGACTTTGTTACCTGAAAAATACATTCTTTTACAATGAAATTTGGTCAAGATAGGCTTCCGAGGGTGTAGAAGACGATTATGTTGATAACATTAAGAAAAACTGATGCGAAGTGAGAGTGAATTTCGGATCCTTTTCCCCCCACCTCCCGACATCATTT
>NC_068989.1:85638602-85641267 GCF_001194135.2 Octopus bimaculoides
TGTTACCTGAAAAATACATTCTTTTACAATGAAATTTGGTCAAGATAGGCTTCCGAGGGTGTAGAAGACGATTATGTTGATAACATTAAGAAAAACTGATGCGAAGTGAGAGTGAATTTCGGATCCTTTTCCCCCCACCTCCCGACATCATTTCTTTGTAACTCTTTAAAATGCATATTTTTTTAATATTGTGGTGAAATATATTTTCGCGAGTCAAATTAGGTAATGTTTGAAACATAAATTTAAACACATTAAAGTTAAAAACGCTAAAGTTAAGGAAATTAGAGATAACAAAGTCGAGGATGGGGGATAAACGGCATTTAGAGTCGGTAAGAACACGTGGACACATAACGAGAGAGGAATATGGTAATAACGTCATACCCTTCGACGTAGCTGCGAGTAGACATATACTCGTTTAAAGATTTCAAACCAGCATCTGTTTTCAGGTCTCCAAAACCCATCTTGACGGAAATTTTTCAGCTAAAAACGAAGGAGTTCGCAGAATACGTTCAGCTTCCAATGGCTGTAAAATGGCGTAAAGACCGGTGACAACTGAAATATTCCCGAATTTAAAACAGGGACTGTATTTCTTTTTGTTTTTTCTTATTGTTTCTTGAATACATGTGTGTGTATGCATATATATATATATATATATATATTATACAGGCTTAATGCCAATGTAATTTATCAATATATGTATTTATGTGTGTGTGAATATCTATATATGTATGTAGGGAGAGAGGGGCGGGGGATTTCAAGCGTTACAGAAATGAGGTACTCCTGAAAGCCTTGCTATAACGCAAATCCTTATAATGCGGAATTAATTTTTCCATTGATTTTTATGTTATAAAATAAGATGTATTCCTTCGGATTTTTGCAGGTTAAAAAACGATACATGAACAGCAGACAAATAACTTTTATAAGCATACACAAATACATTAGGGAATAAATAAAAGTTGTAATAGAGTATGTACTAAAAAAAGATATTGACTTCTGAGGTAGGGTATAAGAGATTGAGAGACACTATGTTCTATCATATAGTTCATCATCATCAACATTTACTTAAGGAATGAAGAATTTATCCAAAATTGTTTGCTGTTTATGGCACATTATCTCTTTCTACAGCACAGTGTAGGAACTGAGCTCATTGTAAACACTTGTAATCTTGTAATATGTTCAGATCTTCCCTCTACTAGTGTGAAACCTCTGGCAATGTTCATTGCAGTTAATTTAAGTGGAATTGATGGAATTTCTATATTCAGTGGATGTAAGAATGAAGATGAATGGGTGAAAAAGTGTGGTGAGAGAAAGTTATGCATGATTAGTTAACTGAACTGAAGTGTAGGATTGAACTTACACATTCTCAAAACAAAAAGTTAACATCCCGTTAATATCTAAATAAGACCAACACCAACCAAACTGTGTGACAGTGCTGTTGACTAACAACATTACAACATTCTTTTGTGAAATCCTTTGACCTGAAAATGACATACCTAAGCATACACAAAGTTATACATGCAAGAATAAATTCTAACCATTAGCACTGACACAAATTTAATCAATATAAATTCTACATACAATGTAACATACAGCATGATTATCATAATTATCATTCAACAGAACTCAGGTTACACTAGAAAATTTGAAATTAACGGACTATATAATGCCAAGATGAACCTAACCCATTACCTACCAGTGATCTCATATGAGATCACCTAAAAATTACAAATTTCGTAATTATCTGTCAATATTTACACATATCTAACCTTTTTGCTATATCTACTAGGTATATTTCTCTGATATTCAAATGAAGTTTGCTAATTTTTCACCCAATATCTCGCTTATTTCTATTTAAAATGTTATTTTGATCATTCCAGTGTGTTTCTAAGGCTGTTTTATGCTAGAAATCAAAGTTTCATAAAAAAAATTCCAGTTAATAGAATTATAGGAGTTAATGGGTTAAATGATTTCTAGTCTGATAATGGCTTACCTGGCTGAAACTTCAAAGTCACTGTCAGTACTATTCTTATCAAAGAATAATAAAGATATACTCTACCAAATGTATTGACTAATCCTTCAACTTATTGAAAAATTGCTTTTATTATGACATAAAAACAAAAGATAATACACGCACACACACATACATATACACACACACACACATACACAAACACATGTATATGTATATAGTTGAAATTTACAGAAAAACAAAAGACAAAGCCAGGTGTACGAACAACAAGCAGGTGTATTAGTTTGACGCTCGGGAAAGTCTTTTATGTTTTGAGTTTGTAGTTATAAATATATAAAAATATGTCCTTCTGTTGAAATGTAATTTCAGTAAATTTCTATATCTTTGTGCAGCTGAGGATTGCTCTGCATTTTACATTTGATGTAATGTTCACATTGCTTAAATAAATGGAGTCGCATGAAACGATCGTACTGCATTAACTTTGGATATCCTTGTTGCTTATTTTGATTTTAATCACCTTATTTTAGAATTGTATGGATAATACCATACTTAATTCTGGTATTTTAAATAGTATTTAAAATTGGAACTTACACACAAGGTACAGGAAACGTATACCATTTTGATTAAATAATGGAACTGCAGGTACAATATCCCTGAATATCTCACGTCTGCTTTCATTCCTCCTCTTCACTCTCT
>NC_068989.1:85642500-85647075 GCF_001194135.2 Octopus bimaculoides
CCTGACTGGCCTTGTAGGGTTTTCCAGCGAGATCGTTGCCAGTGCCCCTGGACTGGCTCTTGTGTGGGTGGCACATAAAAGACACCATTTCGAGCGTGGCCGTTTTCGTGCGGGGGACTCGTAAAAGTACCCACTACACTCTCTGAGTGGTTGGCGTTAGGAAGGGCATCCAGCTGTAGAAACTCTGCCAAATCAGATTGGAGCCTGGTGTTGCCATCCGGTTTCACCAGTCCTCAGTCAAATCGTCCAACCCATGCTAGCATGGAAAGCGGACGTTAAACGATGATGATGATGATGATATATATATATATATGGTGTTGAAACAGAAGAATAGAGGTTTGGATAAAAAGTAACCTTTTTGACTATGTCACGATATAATAATTCTCTTTGTACACACTCTCCCTGTAAAGGGCATATGTTTTTCTAAGAGCAATTTCAATTTTCAGTGTTTGTATTGATGAACTGGGTACTAAGCTTTCATTAGATGCAAATATAATTAGTGAGGAGTTAGGAGTGGTGAAGTATGAGAGTTTTATGTTTTTGTTGAGTATTCTGTGTATTTATGTTCAGCTGGGAAGTCTCTATAGCAGCTGAAAAAGGTTTTTTGTGAGAGATGTTTTGATTTCTGGGTTAAAGAATGGGCTATGCCTTTTTTTTTGCTTATCCAATACAGTTAGTATATTGATATTGGGGCAGTACTTAATCTCTTTTGTGGAACTATTTTTACCCTGCACACTGTAACATTGATTTCCCCACCCCCTCTATATACCTAGGTTCTCACCAGTTACATTATTCTCCACCCCCACACCCTACTCGTGCCTTCTTGGCAATATCCTGCCACATTTATTCAATTATAATTTTTCTCCTTGCATAGCTGCTTCAATGTCAATTAGTTTTATGGGGTTAATAGTACTTGGATATTAAAAACTGCTCTCCTCTACCACATTGGAATAATTCAACCTCTGTATTCTTTTGGTTTAGTTCCCTCCAGAATAAATAGGAATATTATTTCTTTCCAATTTCTTATTTGTGATTATTATCCTTCAATCACAAACCTATTCTTAAAGATATTCACTTCGCAAGTACCATGTCACTAACCACTCTGAATTATTTCTTGCCTGACTTTTGTTTAAATTTTTCTGAATTATCCAAGTTCATTTACTTGTGTTTTTGATGTTTATTAAGACAAAAGCACTTGTCCTCAGCTGTCTACTTATCTCCAAATAGTTAAATCTTTTCCTTAATGGCATGTCAGCTTCAGACAATTCATGATTCTTAAAATAATCTCCCATCCTCCTTAGGAGCTGGTCGTGCAATTGCTACAACGTATTTGTTTATTTTTCTCTCGAAGGGGAGATAAGTTCATTACATCAAGAATTTATCTTGATTGGTAATTGACATATCTTTACTGAATTTTATTTGTGTGTGTGTGTGTAAAATTAATCCATAAATAATTTAAGCATGTATGCATGTATAAAACACCTACGTCACGGTATAGTGAGTTGGTGATAATAATTTTCAAGAGGCCTACAAATATATTGTCATAATCCCTAGTTTTATTTTTCCAATATTTTCATTAAAATTTCTCGTCTATCTATGACCAAAACTCGGACATTCTATTCCACTCACTGACACTAACTATAGCAAATTTGAACCCATATATTAAATGTCACAAATCTAAAAAATAAAATAGAAATTAGTTTTCGGTGTTGAAAACTTTCAAAACATATGATTTTAAGCTTGTATTTTATTTCCAAAAGTTATTTATAATCCATTTAGAGCGTATTGCTAAAAGAATAAGAAATCCCTTTAATAATCATTTACGGATATTTTTGTAAAGTTCTTCCTTCTTCCACCTCATTAATAATACAAAAATATAACTCCATAATTTTTGAAGAAACTATTCATGACCTTTGACATAGTGATATTACAGAGCTAGTAAAAACTATTATAGCGTAGCTTTAAATTATTTAATGGGTTAATTTTCTTCGTGGAATATTTCAAAGTGCTTAATATCCTATATTATTATTTATAAATTAATCTGCGAGAAAAGTGAATGTTAAAAACTAAGTATTGAATAATATTTTTGCCAAATGAAAAATATATAAATAATGATAATAATTCTTCGAAACTAACGGTTTACCTTCATTGCTATCAAGTCTAAGGACGAAGTGATCGGTATGTATTTATGATAAACTCAATTTTGCTGCTAATATTCCCCATCTAAATAACCATCTAGTCTCCTTGCAGTCTTTTAGAAGCTAACCAGAACATTAAAAGTTCCCTTTATGTCTGAAAAATATTAGAGTAAATATTAGACTGTGTAAGTGGTGAAGCAACAGAGAAGCGTGTCTGTGAAAATTTCTCAAGGTGTCCTTAACAGTCTTCTGCATTGTCCCGCTGTTATTTATCAATATTTCCACCTTAACTCTCACGATAACAATGTCTTAGCTTGATAAAATAATGAAATTGTTATTTGATTCAGATCTGACTGCCATTTCTTGGTATTTAGCGATGGTGCAAATAAGTCGTTCATTGCATAACGCCGTGGCGGAATGTCGCATTGACTTTCAATGCTGCCTCCAAGGTGGAATTAAATAAACACTAGTAACATTTCCATGTTAGTTATACCCATTACCCGTGCATCACATAGAAAATGGGGAAAAAATGTTGTTACATATCTATTAACAAACAAACTCGCTCCCTTATTTATGTCGTAAAATGCTATGATCATCATAAATATCTGATTATCAACAAAGCAATATACATCAAATTGTTAACCCATCGAATTTGTCTTTTAATCAACACAACAGTTTTAGGTTCCGTATTTTGTAACCATTGAATGTTTTCTCTTTTTATAATTTAATTTGTACTAAAAGTCAACCATAAATGTCAGTTTATCATTCAATATGATTTAATAATTAAAATATACCTTATTGTGTACCACCCCTTCCTGGCATATCTTCGCATTTAAAAGAAATAGAAACTGAATATTAATACATAAATTTATGTATTAAGCAAATATACATTTCCCAGATCTCTAGAATTGTTATTTATAAATACATGTGCCCCTATTTTAATTACTATTCTAAATAGCTTTTTATAAATTTAATTAAAAAAAAAATAGTTGTTTACTTTATGCAGAGATATAAAATGTGGTTTCAAAGGTACGAGTCTCAGTATTCACTGAAGCGATATTTCTTGCGTTTTATAGGTGATATATCATCGCACACGAGATATTGCATATTATTTTAGCCAGCCTATTCGAGTAGGAATTTATATAACAATTATCAATGTTGACATCTCAACATGTACATTTACACACAAATATTACGTACACACTTTGATATTTCCCAAAATGACCTTCCGACTGAATGGTAGGCAACTGCTCACCAAAAGAGCTCTCTTTACAGCATTATAGGCTTCCCAGGCAAAGCTATATACACTGGGGTCTAGAGTATTTATTTATTGGGAGCAAACCACAACATACACGGATTAACATTAAGGCCCCTAAAACCGCTGGGTCCCCAAGCAACTACCCAATGTGCCCATATCTAAACACGACACTGTTCACCAACACACTTCGACCGCTGGCCCACGAACATCATATCTCTTTATATCTTTCTTTTCGTCACTGGTGCCAGGCTGTATCGACCTTTAACTTTCTCTTGGATAACATCGGTGGCGTGGAAGAAGGAGGCTGGTATGCATGGGCAACTGCTGGTCTTCCATAAGCAACCTTGCCCAGACTTGTTCCTCAGAGGGGTAACTTTCTAGGTGCTATCCCATGGTCATTCATGACCGAAAGGGGTCTTTATCCTCTATATCAGTTACTCTCAAACTTTTATCGTTCAGCATCCCTTTTTACTAAAAGGCGTTATACAAACGTCCTCTCCCTGTATTTATAAAAACAAACATCCAAAATTATTTTCATTAAATTGATGCTAATTTTGTGCTGTGGATTATCGTCTATATCTTTATGATATTCCACCCATCATCTGCCTCTTTAGATATTTACATAGACTAGTGTCCTCTGTAAATAAAGTGAGGATTTATATATCAGATCTTGGCACTTCATCAGTCACTAATAATGGAGCTGAACTAGAGCAACCCTTCTAGGAAATTCTCCAATGGCTTCACTTTTACTTCTGTGCTTCCATTCATAAATAGTATTGTACCTTCTTTAAACATTTTGTTTCTAAGAAAAATCACAATGCCTCTCACTGGTCTGTACCCTATTCTCTCACTCACCACATTATATATATATATAATTTTGAGGAACCAATTGAGATGGTGTGGCCATATTGTTCGAATGGCAGATGAACGCATGCCGAAACAGCTGTTTTATGGTGAGCTTGCAGAGGGGAAACGTTATCGGCATAAACCTAAAAAAAGGTTTAAGGATGGCATAAGGACTGCTATGAAGTCAATTGGAATGGCTCCAAAAGATATAGAAGTCCTCGCTTCAGATCGAGTTGGATGGCGAACAAGGGTGTGGAGTGGAGTGAAAGCATTTGAAGAGGCCAGGATGATGCAAGCAGGGCTCAAGAGACATTTAAGGAAAAATGTAAAGAC
>NC_068989.1:85647365-85647563 GCF_001194135.2 Octopus bimaculoides
ATATCAATGACAAGAGAACAGGAGTTATGTAACCACCCTCATTAGTATGCAGGTGTTTTTGTTCTAAGAAGCAGTGTACTCAGAGCGGTGTGGTTATGCAACATCCTATAGCTGCCTTGATGGCAATTAAATTGAACTGCATCTTTAGTTTGGAAGGCAATTAAATACATACAGTTCGTTACATTCAGAACCATATAT
>NC_068989.1:85649003-85655983 GCF_001194135.2 Octopus bimaculoides
TACAGTCTTTATTGCACCTGAACATCTGCCACAAACAAAAACTAACTTGCTAGTTAACCTGCCTTTGATGTTGCTGCACCTCTTATGTGTCCATAGCTTGCACTGGGTACATCTTATAGAGTTACTACCTACTCCTTTTCTACATATATATATATATATATATATATATATATATATCTATAAGATAATATGGTTTGATGATAAAAAACCACACCCAGTGATGCACAAATTTACATGTATCTAAGTATTTGCACACCTGCATTATGTATGTATATATGTATATATATAATTTGGATGCTATTTATAGAAAGTTGAACCCCTTCACTAGTTCTATGATGTGTTTACTTATTCAGTTGATTATACTCCTTCAAGAAAAGGTCATGTGTTTATGATATCATCATCTCATCATTTTCTGTTTTTTAATGTTATTTTTTTTTCATTTTTACACCAGCCATCAAGATGTTACGTCTAGCGTCTCTGAAGCTTCTTCAGAGACCAACTAGCATAGCTTGTGGTAAGTGCATCTCTTTTTGCTTTTGCTCTAACATTTTAAGTTCAAGCCTGGCTCTATGGTTGAAAAATTGGCTTTACAACCATATATATGGCCTTAGGTTCAGTTCTATAATATGACACCTTAGGCAAGTGTCTCCTATTCTTATTTTGGGCCAATTAATACTTTGTGAGTGAAAATGTTGATATAGACTGCATGGAAGACTGCTTTATGCATGGTGCTGGTGCCGTGTGAAAAGCTCCTTTTTCAATGTAAGGTGGTTGGTGTTAGGAAGGGCATCCAGCTGTAAAAAACATGCCAATCAGACCTTGGTGATGGTGGTGCCACATAGAAAGTGCCCTGTTCGCTCTGTAAGGTAGTTGGTGTTAGGGCATCCAGCTGTAAAAACCATGCCAACACAGACAGTGGAGCTTGGTGCAGTCCTCTGGCTTGCTAACTCCTGTCAAACCATCCAGCCCATGCCAACTTGGAAGATGGACATCAAATGATATATACACACAAACATTATTTAACATCTGTTCTCTATGCTGGCATGGGTTAGATGGTTCAAGAGGATTCAATGAGTTGGTCGACCACGTTGTAGTCCAATGTCTGTTTGGTCTGGTTTTTATAGCCGAATGTCCTTCCTAACATCAATTACTTCATAGAGCATACTGAGACTGTTTTACATAGCATCACCACTCTTGAGGTCATCTTACAACTTGCAAGACTAAAGGGGTTTCTATAACTGAAGGAGAATGGGAGAGAAAGAGGGTGAGAATTTTAAGCAAGTTGATGAGGGAGGGTTAAGTATGATTGGATGGACACATAAGTGGAGGAGGGTGGTGGTGAAAAGAGTAATAGCAATCACTGTTGAGGGAGGGAGTGTGGCAGAAACAGGAGAAAGGGAATGAGATTAGTGTCAGTTGTTAGTGAGAAAAGTAAAGAACATATGGTAAGGGTGGTGAGGAGGGTGTAGAGGGTGTCCAGAGTTATCCACTTTATAAGGGTGAATATGGGTGGAGGGTGTGGAAGGAAGGGAATATGAGAGAAACTAAATGAGGGTGGCAAGGTTCCAGAGAATCATTGAAAAAGTGTGTGGTTGTTGGGGAAAGCCAGAGTGATGAGAGGGTGTTCAGGTGGTGGAGAAGCTGTGGGGAGATATGACAATGAGGGAAAATAAGGCAGGAGAAGGCATGGTTGATAGCAGTGGATGAGCAAGTATCACAAGTAATGAGATGAAAGATATGAATGAGAGACTGATGATTTTAAAATGAAGTTGTTTGTTTTTTGTATTGCACAAGAAAAGAAAATGTCAATTAGATTACAATTATTTTTTAATCCTAACAATAAAATACAATGAAATGAATTCAGGAACAAATGAGTCGGTGAAAGCAGAGAGAAAAAAAAAATGAGAATCTGAATCAGATGAGGAAGAAATTTGAAAATGAGATGAAAGCTGGAAGAAAACTGAAGAAAATGAAAAGATTTTTTTTCCTAATTGAAAGACATTTTATTAACATATTTTTACTGGAAGAAAAAAAAAAACCTTAAAAATATAAAAGATCAAATTATAGAGAAAAAAGTCCATAACTACCTTACCAAGGAAACAAAGGAAAAAGTGGGGATGATTGAAATGTGTGGAGAGGTTGATGGAAGAGGGGAGGTGGGCTCAGGTAGAGTGATAACAAACCAGTATAATCTCTCGCATGTAATCTTAATGAAGGATGAAAGAGCTACAACAACCGGCATAGGAGCCACTAATAGTTAGTTGGACTATTATTTTTGAGTATTAAGGTAGAGTCAGTTTAATTATGGTGTGGGTGCATAGTCATTTTAATCAACAAATATTGTTGTTGGAAATATGAAAGAGGAAGTAGACCATGAAAGGACATAACCTATTTACCATAAAGTATTCTGCCTGGTGCTCTACTGATTTTGTCAATCTTATGCCTTATCTGAAAAGGCTTTGATAAAGAATAACAATTACAGGATTTTATGGAACTTCCCCATAAAGACCTCCCATACTATCGCAGCAAGAACACCAGATACGATTGTAGAGGACAAAAGAAACAAATAGTGTAAGATCATAAACTTTGCAATACTATATATTAACCCTTTCATTACCAACCTGGCTGAAACCGTCTCTGGCTCTGTAGTACAAATGTCTTACTTGTTTAAGTTTTGAATTAAAATCTTCCACCAAACCTTAGTCACAATTTATGTTCCTAACACTAACTTAATGATAACTAAGTTATTTTTCTAAATTCATTGTTATATTTAAAATAGTTGAAAGAAACACAGAACATCTCAAAATAAATACGGTAACAAAAGAGTTAATAGAGTGGATACCAAAGAAATTGACAAAATTGAGAAATATCAAGATCTAGCTAGGGAGATGAAGATTTCGTGGAAGACTAAGATGATATTTATTCTTGTAGTAATTGGTGCACTTGGTACAGCATCCAAACTACCAGCTAAAAGGTTGAAGAATATTGGAGTTTGAGACTCGCATTGTTAGCCTGTAGAGAAATGCAATCCTGTATTCTGCAAGAATCCTAAGAGTCTTCAAATTTGAGGAGACTTGTTACCAAACTTCATGATAGTAACTCTGCTAACTAATATAAGCATGTTAATAATTTGATAAAAAAATCTTTATAATGAGGGTTATCGTCTAAAGGGTGGTTATTTCTTGTTGAAATTATTTGAAGTAATTTTGAACGTGTCTCCAAATTGTATTTTGTTTTTGCAGCTCGTCTTACCTCAGGGTCTGCAGCCCCAGAAAAGGTGGAGTTGTTTGTTGATGACAAACCAGTTTATGTTGAACCTGGAACCACTGTGTTACAAGTGAGCATTTGTTGTTTCATCTGGATTCTTTTCTTCTTTCAGACTACTATTAGACTTCTGATGATATTAGACTGGCAATGAGGTGAATTGTCGGATGGAATGTTCTGTGATATTTATTTTGGTTCATTGCATTTTGAGCTCAAATCCCTTCAAGGGTCAACTTTACCTTTCATTGATCAGTAAACCACTAAGTAAGTATTGGGGATTGATAGAATTGGGTGTTTTCCCCAACAGATGCTTGCCCCTTTGCCTATATTGAGTGAACAAAATCAGTGTAATGACCAAAGTTGCCTTGTGTTTATTTCCAACTGATTTATATCCATTTAAGTCAACATCAACTTGAGTTTGGTTTCTTATGCACTCAATAAAATATACTATATCAAACCTCAGCGCAAGAGAGCTGTGAACAAGGGCCATTTAAAAATATATATCAGTTGATGTAAGGGAGATAATTGTATTGCTATAGATATAGTATGAGTGGAATGAGTATTGCTAACGGTGCTTAACCCCAGGTCAATCCTGATTGAGCAGATCTAAGCTCAAGGTTATTTCAATCATAACTATCCAAAATCGCTTGACAACCGATGCTGGTGCGTTTAGGTCCCCGTAACTTAGCGGTTCGGCAAAAGAGACCGATAGAATAAGTACTAGGCCTACAAAGAATAAGGCCTGGGGTCAATTTGCTCAACTAAAGACGGTGCTCTAGCATGGCCACAGTCAAATGACTGAAACAAATAAAAGAGTAAAAGAGTATCCTGCTGTTTTGGAAGTAACCGTGATTACATTATCCAAAGCATTTTTCCATTGTTAAGTTAGTGGACTGTGATTTGAGGCAAATTTGGGTGCTATTGTAGCATGTTGAGTGATCACATAGAACGTTCCTCAGTGTGTGCTGCCTGTGGGATGGAAGTTAATAGTGGCAGAAACCAAGGAAAATGTGGGTTGAAGTGGGGAGGTTAGATCTCGGGATACTGAGTTTCATAGATGAGGTGACAAAAGATTAAGACTGAAGGCAATCGGCAGTGTAATAGACCTGTCTCTCCTATGCCAGAATAAACTTTGATGATGACATACAGGTCATAATTGATTCACTCAGTTTCTAAATGTAAATTTTAAGGGCATGTCATTGATGAGGCCTCGAATGGTAACAAAAGACTTTGACAAATCTTGCTGATTGATTGATTAACTTAATAATTAGTCAAATAATCAATGAATTAAATGGTTAAATGATTAACCAACTGATTAATAATAATAAAAGAAGTGAAATAGAACAAGTGCATATGTTTATTGTTGGCATAATGACCTTCCCAAGATACAACAGAATAAGTTTTTTCCTCTTCTCAATTTCAGGCTTGTGCTGCGGCTGGAGTTGAAATTCCAAGATTTTGTTACCATGATCGTTTATCGGTGGCAGGAAACTGTCGGATGTGTTTAGTTGAAGTGGAGCGATCAGCAAAGGTGAGTCTCATATTTCTATCCCTCTTTCAGTTGTGGTCTTAATTGAATGCAAGAGAGTTCGTCTGTGTTTGGCTGCCCAGATAACGGAAACAGACACTAGCCCTGTATCCAAAATGGCCAAATTTTTTTACATTCTACACAACAACCAAACTCTTGCATTTTATTATTATTGCTATTAATGCAGAACCTCATTGGATTATTGATGTTATTATGAGTATTAATTACTTTTAATCAGTTTGATGTTAGCTCAACACAGTATTGTAATGATAAAGCTATCATTTCATTAGTCCAGGGAACACTATTCTCAGAAAAATCAGTTCTACTTGTATGGCAAATCCCTCAAGATGTATGTAGACACCTTACTCATAAAATCTACCTAGCTTTAAATTAGATCATGAACTGAGGCAGTCCACCTGACCGTAAGTAGATACCACTCTGTGGTATAGCCTACCCAGCTGTGTCTACCACACAATGACAGTCCACTTTGCTGTAAGTAGGTACAATACATTGACACAATCCACCTAACTGTGAATTGGTATTACAATGTGGTACATTCCACTTGGCCGTTAGTAGATACCCATCACTCTGTTTCTCTTCTTTTACTCTCTCCTCTCACTCTTGTACTATTTGTCTCTGTCAAGACAACCTATTGGTGCTGGTGAATGAATAAATGGAAATGACATAGAGTAGGGAGAACTCTTTACTCTTACTGAGGGCAAGGGAACGGTGCTGTGCTAAAACACACCCAGCAGACTCTGTAAAGTGTTTGTCAAATGAATAGAGACAGTGTTGGGTAGGGAAAATTATTTAGTCTTGCTGAGGATATGACAAACTCTTTAGTGCTGGTGCCATGGTAAAATGCATTCTGTACATTCTGTAAAGTAGTTGGTGATAGCAAACCATTCCAAAAATGGAATGTATGAGTAAGACTCGGTCCCCAGTTTGTCTAAGAAGGCAGCAACTGTAATTAAGAACCGACTCAGACTGTGACATTCCATCCAACCCATAACAGCATGGAAAGCAGATATAAAATCATGATGATGATGATGGAATTTGGTAAAACAAAATAAGAGACTGCAGATAATAAAATGGTATTGGAAGGAGTATTAGACACCAGTAGGTCCAGTTTGCAACCGAGAAGTGTTATAGGTCTATCTCAAGACTTAAGACACATATTTATCATTTGTTATGGGAATACACTATTCAGGACCTGCTATGCCATCTTCTGAAATCTATGGTTAGTTTCTTTTGTTTAAGATTGGTAATGTTTTCCCTCTCACACACACACATACAGCCACTCATATATTAACTGATATTGATTATAATGTAATCTTGCAGCCTGTTGCATCATGTGCCATGCCCGTTATGAAAGGAATGAAGGTGAAAACAAACTCTCCCATTGCCAAAAAGGCTCGGTAAGTTTTTACTTGGATTTCTTAAAACTTATTCGCTACCATAACTGGTTAAGGCAGTTGAAACCTCTCACTTGCAATAACATCTTGTCTTTTACAAGAAACTGTATTCTCAAACACAGAGACTCAGTTTTCAGTAATATGACTGTTAGTAACAACAACAACAGCAATAATTATCATAGTAATAATAATTGTGTCTACTTTAAGTATAAGGCCAGTAGTTTTTAGTAGAAGAGGGTTCATTTCATCAGCCCTCTACTTGATTGGTAATTTATCATCGACCCTGGAGGGATGAACAGCAAAATGTAAAGAGCTGGAACAAATACTGCAAGACATTTTGTCCAATGCTCCTACAATTCTGTGAATCCATCACCCTAAATAATCCTTTTTAATTTTGGCTCAAGGCCAGCAATTTTGAAGGGAGAAGGAACTTGATTACATCAACTCCAGTACTCAGCTGGTGTGTATTTTATTGAATACGAAAGGACGAAAGGCAAAGTTGACTGTGATGGAATTTGAACTCAGAATATTATAAAGAAAGTTACACTGGAAAATATGGGTCGTAAATAGACTCATCCTTCCAGGGTTGATATAAAAATAGGGAGGAAGTTAATTGATTCCATCAGCAACTGTCAGGTACTGATATTGATGATATCGACTAAACCCTCCCCACAAAATTGCTGGTCTTGGGCCAAAATTAGAAGCAATTATTGTTAAGACTGATGGAATACTGGAATAAATATTTTTTTATACACATGTCCCTATATATATAT
>NC_068989.1:85657859-85671832 GCF_001194135.2 Octopus bimaculoides
TATATATATATATATATATATTTTCAATTAGAGGTTAAATTAGTCTCGTTAAGGGATGGTATCATCCAATGAATTACTGGTTTAATACCTAATATTTGTTGTGAATAATAATAATATTCATAAAACAATAGGTTTATATATAAATCATGGTTTATAATCATTCAAAAGAAAGTAAGAAAATGGAGATCTAACATTTAATAAAAATTTATTAACTACAGAAGTCAAACCTGTTTGATTTTTGCAGATAATAAATTTTTATTAAATGCTATATCTCCATTTTCTTACTTTCTTTTGGATGATTATAAGCCATGATATATATATATACATACATGTGCACAAGCATGTGGTAAGAAATTTTTGTGTTCAGTCTCACCGCATGGCATCTTGGACAAATGTTTTCTACTATAACCCCAGGGGCTGATCAAAACATCATGAGTAGATTTGGTAGACAGAAATTGAAAGCCTGTAGTGTATGTGTGTGTTTATACATACATATATATGTATATGTGTGTGTGTGTATGTGAGACTGTCTCTTTGCTTTGACATCATATGTTAGTTGTAAGTGATTGTCACTATCATGCAAGGGGCATCCTTTGTTTCCAGTCCTCTGATACATGTCTGCACATGAGGAAATATTACCTTACTTGGAAACAGAAAAGGCATCCAGCTGTAGAAAACCTGCCTCAACAAATCCCATCTGGCCCATACTAGCATGGAAAAGCTGACATTAAAACAATGATAATGAGGATCAGTCACACAGCTCGGCCCTTATTTAACTATATCTAGGTAAAGTTAGATGGAAACAGTGTAGTGTTGTACCTTACTCTTAATAGTAAACGATTCGCTAATTGTTAAAGGGATTGCTTAATTTAATGAGTTTTGCTTTGTTCTTTTTTAAAGGGAAGGTGTGATGGAATTCCTTCTGGTCAATCATCCATTGGACTGTCCAATTTGTGACCAAGGTGGAGAATGTGATTTGCAGGTAGGGTATTTGCCTTTACACATACATACTAATACCTGTCAGTTTATTTATTTATTTGCTGTTTCTTATCACCTTTTCCCCCTTCAATTTTACGCATACTCTCCAAGACAATTTCTCTGTACTTTCATCCTTTCTTTCGGATATTCAATGCCGCTGAAAAAGAGAAGTCGCCTCAGTCGCCATACCGCGTCAGCACTGGCGCTAAAGGCGATTAGAGCAAACGAGTCCTCTGACCAAACTGCTTTTACACTTTAACAGAGCGCCTTACGTACAACGCAATGCCGAGCTGTGGAAAGTTTCCAGCAGCGCACCGTATGCTTAGCGAAAGTGGCTTCATACGATGCTGCTTCCAGGGCTACAGAGGGCCCAGAACAAAGGGCAACTCGCCTGGCTAGAAAAGCTGCTGCTAATGCTGCTTCCAGGGCTTCAGATGGCCAGGAACAAAGGGCCACTCGACTGGCTAGAAACGCTGTGGCTACTGCTGCTTCCCAACCACATGAAAGTAAAAAGTTATTAATAGTCATTATAGCGACAGGAGTGGCTGTGTGGTAAGTAGTTTGCTTCCCAACCACATGGTTCTGGGTTCAGTCCCACTGCATGGGCCCTTGGGCAAGTGTCTTCTGCTATATCTTCAGGCTGACTAAAGCCTTGTGAGTGGATTTGGTAGACGGAAACTGAAAGAAGCCTGTCATATATATATATATGTTTGTATGTCTGTGCTTGTCCCTCTCATCATTGCTTGACAACCGATGCTAGTGTGTTTACATCCCCATAATATAGCAGTACGGTAAAAGGGTCCGATAGAATAAGTACTGGGCTTACAAAGAATAAGTCCCGGGGTCGATTTGTTCAACTAAAGGTGGTGCTCCAGCATGGCTACAGTCAAATGACTGAAACAAGTAAAATAGTAAAAGAGGGAACTAACAGGTATCGAAACCTTGATAGCAATGTGAAGCATGTCTCTTTCCTTGTTTTTCAGGACCAGTCTATGGTGTTTGGGAGCGATCGCAGTAGATTTACAGACATTAACTTTACAGGCAAAAGGTCAGTAGTGGCAATTTGATATATCCTTTTATTGGTATAATGATACATCTTTCTTCTGTTGAATATGAAGTCTGTTATTTTTGAGGTTTTGTTGCTGTTACTGTAATTGTTTTGTGGTTTTGTTGCAGGGCTGTTGAAGACAAGAATGTTGGTCCCCTTATAAAAACCATTATGACACGTTGCATTCACTGTACTAGATGCATACGGTAAGGTTATGGTCCTGCCAAATGTCTTTATTTATTCATGTATTTGTGTGTTTGTTTGTTGTTGTTTTGTCCCAGGTCAGCTCTTATCCAGCAAGTCTGTGACTACAATTTACAGAAACCCCTGCATTACAGAAACATTGTATTCATGAAATCCTTGGGGTAACAGGGAATTCCTTAATTGTAACACAGAATGTACTTTCCTATTATCTTCTATTTCATTGGCTTTCATTTAACATCAAAGTCAAAGGGAAAATTTACTCCATGTTATGACATGGTTTTCGTGAGTGCAATACCGCTGTAACACAAGGAATGTGTGTTTTTCAGACATAGTATACCTGTAAAAACTATGTGATAGAAGCAGTATATGAGAAACTAGCCAGGTGTGTGTGTGTGTGTGTGCATATAGGCACAGGCATGGCTGTGTGTTAAGAAGCTTGCTTCCCAAACATGTAGCCTCAGATTCACTTCTACGACACAGCACCTTGGGCTTGAGAAGGTCCTTTTGGTCTTATCTGTGTGTGTGTGTGTCTCTTTGAGCAAGGTGCTTTATTTCATGTTGCTCCAATCTTCTCTACTGAAAATGAGTACCAGCCTAGTGTTGGAGCAGCCCTTTCTCCAGCTGTCACATTTTGCACTGGGTCAGGGGGTTAGGGTTAAGGTCGAGAAGGTGTTTATCTTTGCTTGCTACAATATAGGCACCTAAAGCAGTTTGTGAAAGTATGTTACCTGGTCATACTTGCATGTAAGTGATAGCCAAGCTATTACATATGTATATGTGGATGTATTTATATAATCTGTGTGTGTTGTTAATCTGATACAGTTGACCCTAGGTATTATTAGATTTTAATGACATTGTGTCTGGTACAAATTAATGAAAGAAGAAAAAAAGTGTTATTTGTGGCCAGGTTAGCAATCACAGAAGCTTCCACAGGTAATCTCCCATCAACTTAATATGAGCTGTTGTGGTTGTTATTGGATAGTCACCTGTGTGTTCCTGAAACAAGTGAGCCATGCATCTAAATGTACCTTCAAGCGGTTTGTAAGAACCTAATCGTATAAGTAACAAGTAAAGAAATGGTACAAGACTCGGAAGTATTTTAGTCATGCATGAGAGACGTGTATATCCTAACTAAATCTTGTGTTTCTCTTCTTTTATATGATTCATTTCTCTTTATCATACAGATTTGCCAGTGAAGTCGCTGGAGTGGACGATCTGGGAACAACTGGGCGTGGTAGCAACATGGAGGTCGGCACATATGTTGAAAAAATGTTTCGGTCGGAACTCTCTGGTAATGTCATTGATTTGTGTCCAGTTGGCGCTTTGACATCCAAACCTTACGCCTTCACCGCTCGTCCTTGGGAGATTAGGTAAGAGACAAATACCATTTACAGATATTTCTTGATACTGGTTATTTATAGAATCACTCAACTACACTCCTCCCCACACTTTTTGGAGCCTTCTGCCAAGGTTAGAATCCATTATGGTTATTATTATTAAGGTGGTGAGCCTGGCAGAATTGTTAGCATGCTGGATGAAATGCTTAGCAGTATTTTGACTATCACTGCATTCTAAGTTCAAAGGAATTGATAAAATAAATAGCAGTCATGTACTGATAATATAAAGAAGCACCACCATCATCATCTGCCTCCTCTTCATTGCCATCATTAATAGGTGGCGAGCTGGCAGAGTTGTAAGCACGCTGGTCAAAATGCTTAGTGGTATTTCGCCCGTCGCCACGTTCTGAGTTCAAGTTCTGCCAAGGTCGACTTTGCCTTTAGGGGTCGATGTAATTGACTCATCCCCATCTCCCCCAAGCTGCCCTTGTTGCAAAAATTTGAAATAATTATTATTATTTATGTTATTATGTGGGGTATATATTTTTTTTCAGGAAAACTGAAAGTATTGATGTTATGGACGCAATTGGTTCCAATATTGTTGTGAGCACAAGGTCCAATGAAGTGATGCGGATTCTGCCACGGATGAATGAGGTAAGCAGGGCCTCAACTCTCTGTCTCTTCATCTCTCAAAATATAAATTTAAAGTAATAATAAAATTAATTAATAAATAATCAAAATTAGTTAATAAATAATAATAAAAACAAATACTACCTCTCATCAGGTTCCAAACAAGGAATCCTTGAGGGACTGGTGCTTAACTTCAGTTTGATAGCATTGAGAAACTGAGAGGATAGGCATGTCTTCCACCAGGATAGAAAACCCTGCTATCTCACTTGATATTTCTCTCATTAAGATGGTTTTGTATCTATTTCTTATCTCGTTCATGCACTAAGGCAATGATGAGTAAAATATACTTCCCCGGAAACAGTAGATTTGAACTGAAGATGGAAACTATTCAAAAACAATTTCTGGGATGTAGGAAATCACTAAAGTGAAGGCATGCAGCCTAGTGGTTTGGGTGTTGCATTTATGATTGCAAGATTGTGGTTTTGATTCCTGGATTGGACAGTGTGTTGTGTTCTTGAGCAAAACATTTTATTTCGCATTGGGCCTCACAGAAACAACGACCAAGACCTTTGGCATTATGCCATGCTTGAGAAGAAGACCTATTAAGCTGAGCAAAATTCAGTTGTGGCAGACACTAGTGTCACATAAATTGGCACCCATACTGGTGGCACGTAAACGCACCCCAGTGTCATGCAATTGGCACCCGTGCCAGTGATATGTAAAAGCGTCTATTACACTCTCGGAGTGGTTGGCGTTAGGAATGACATCCAGCCGTAGAAAATCATGCCAAATCAGACTGGTGTCTGGTGCAGCCTTCCAGCGTACCAGCCCAGTCAAAATGTCCAACCCATGCCAGCATGGACAACGGACATTAAATGATGATGATTGTTCTATAATCACTTCTGATATGTAGCACACCATGCACCTGTACAGACAATGTTGATTTGATTGAAGGAATGAGCTAATGAGTGGCACAATCATTCGGTTGCTATACACAAAAAATCTGTGCAGGTTGTTCAGCAAGAAATTACAGAACCTTTATCTGTAATGGCATGAGAGTCCACTAAAGCACTGAACGTACTAAAGCAGCATACCATTTTATTAATTAAAGCACGAACACAAACTGAATCATAACTTTATTTCCACTTTCCCAGAAATCAAACAAGCTAAATTACAAGTCATTATTATTCAAAACTCAGATGAACCCCGACTGGACTGACTTCTGATCAAAGCCATCCCTTTCAACAACCATCCCATCTTTTTAAGCCTAAGACTATATGTGGTACTCCAGCATGACCTCAGCTGTGGTTGTCATAACTAAGTAAAGAACAATGATACAAAATATGTAGAAGTAGAATTATTGCTAGGTTATTCTTAATTTCAATATTGCAGGCACGCAGCTTAGTGGTTAGGGGCATTTATCTCATGATTGTAAGATTGTTTGTTCAATTCCTGGTGGCACATTGTACCCTTGAGTAAGACACTTCATTTCACAATGCTCCAATCGACTCAGCTCGCAAAAATGAGTAGTACCTGTAATTCAAAGGGCCAGCCTCGTCACATTTTGTGTCATGCTGATGTAGGGTACATGTGTCTGTGGAGTGCTCAGCCACTTGCATTTTAATTCCATGAGCAGGCTGTTCTGTTGGTCAGATTGGAACCCTCCTCATTATAACCAACAGAATGCCAGTACCAATATTGCACTGTGTTATACTGAGGTATTATTGTCTGATTGAATTGAATAGATTAAAAATTGTTTCAAATGGTGATGGTTCTCATTTTTTCATGGCAGGAAATAAACGAGGAATGGATTTCTGACAAGACTCGGTTTGCCTATGATGGTCTGAAAAGGCAGCGTCTGACTGTCCCTTACATTAAGAACAGCAATGGTGTGTTAGTCCAGACTGATTGGGAGGACGCTTTGCATACTGTAGCTGAGAAGGTAAATCTTTAATGTTTACACACTCGCACAAACACACACACACACACACACACACATACACACATTGACCACCCCTTCCTATCTGTAATTTCATCCCTCCCTCTCTTCCATAGAAAATCTGGCTCAGTGAATTTTGTTTGAATGTGGCCGTGTGGTGAGAACTTTACTTCCCAACTACATGCTCTTGGGTTCAGTCACACTGCATGGCACCTTGGGAAAGTATCTTCTACTGTAGCCCTGGGCCGACCAAAGCCTTGTGAATGGATCTAGCAGATGGAAACTGAAAGAAGCCTGTCATGTATATATGTGTGTGTATGTATGTCTGTGTTACTGTTTCCTTGCTTTGACTTCATGTGATTGTTGTAAGTGAATGTCACCATCATGCAAGCAATGTCTTTCATTTCCAATCTTCCATGAAAACACAATTGGTCATGGGGAATATTACCTTGCTTGAAAATAGGTGGGGATAAGTAACAGGAAGAACATCCAGCTGTAGAAAATAGAAAGTGAATGTTAAAACAATGATGATTTATATATGTATATACACACACTCAAATTTTGGTAATATAGCCTTGTTATCTCATGTTATGTTAGAAGATACTTGATGAGTAAGATCACATGTGGGACTGCATGATTTCGAATTGATCTTCTTAACTAAATTTGCTCCAACACGGAATCCATTTGTGAAAACATGCAACAAAATGAATGTAAGACAGTGAAAAACAAAAGATTATAAGAAAGTGTAAAAACGTTTTTTTTTCTGTTTTTGACTTGTATATATTGTGTTTTGTCCCATTTAGGTGAATGCTGTGTCTGATGACGAAATAGGTGCTGTTGTTGGGGGTATGGCCGATGCTGAATCTCTCATTGTTTTGAAAGATTTTTTGAACAGGCTGGGCAGCGAAGCACTTTGCACTGAGGAGAGTTTCCCAATGAATGGTGCTGGGTAAGGTTTCATGTGATTTCTCATCTTTTCTGGATTTCTCCCCAGCCCTCAAAGCAACTAGTTAGACTTGTCTCCAGTTCCTGAAGTAAGTAGTTAGATTTTTTCCCCAACCCCTGAGACAAGTACAGTTAGATTTGTCGTCAGCCTCATAGACAAGTAGAGCTAGATTTGTCACTTTCCCCCGAGGCAGGTAATTAGATCTTTCTCCAACCTCTGAGACAAGTAATATCTTATATATTATCTATGTGCACGCAGTACCTGTACCAAGCTTTGAACCCCTGTCTGTGTGATAAGTAATCCGTTTCCTCTTTGACTCTACATTCGACCGAGATCATGCCAGTGCCGCTGGACTGGCTCCTGTGCAGGTGGCACATAAAATACACCATTTTGAGCGTGGCCGTTGCCAGTACCACCTGACTGGCCTTCGTGCCGGTGGCACGTAAAAGCACCCACTACACTCTCGGAGTGGTTGGCGCTAGGAAGGGCATCCAGATGTAGAAACTCTGCCAAATCAGATTGGAGCCTGGTGAAGCCATCTGGTTCACCAGTCCTCAGTCAAATCGTCCAGCCCATGCTAGCATGGAAAGTGGACGTTAAACGATGAAGATGATGATTGACTGTGAATTATATTACTGAATGTTAACTATAGTAACATTCTTAAACAGTCCCTATTTACCAGTTGTGGAGTTGCCTTGAGAGGCTGTGGGCAATGACCCTCTTCTCTAGATTCAATTATTTTCTTTTAAAATCCTTCAACAGAAGTTGATACCTTAATAGACTCGTTTGCAGGTTTTGCCATCATGGGATGGTTTACTTCTCATTCTCTTAACAGCTTGAAACCAGCACTATGTTACATTTACATCATTCATAACCTCTACATGCTTGAAGTGTCTTTGATTATCTTAACACTGATGGTTGTTTGTTTAACTGTAAGTTTGACTGCTTGTCAAGGAGACTTGAGCACAGCAAATCCTGTATCTCAAAATAGATGATACTCAAATTGGACAACATGGAGGCATGCTGTATACTCACTCATGTTGTGAGGATTTTCTCTACAAACTAGTGGAATAATTCCTTAATGGAGCTGCTAAATCTTCTCTAAAAAGTTAATCAAGAGGCTTCCATGTATCACTTAGAGTTTGCTCAATATTGCATCTAAATCTCCCTTAAAAGTCTTTGAAACGGTGATCACAAATATGTGAAGAAGGTTTCTACTGTAGTCATTAACATTGCTCACTGTTGCAGTTAAATTTACTTTAACAAATTTTCTATTGCTTTTAACATGAGGTAGTGTTTTGAGATCTAAATTTTTGTAGACTGAAATTAATAGAGTAACATGTGCCTTGCCCAGGAACAGCAATGATTGCTGCAAGGTTTGAACTCATGTTCTTGTGATTAGTATTTTAACATCATACCTCAAAGCTGCAGTACCAGTCTTACATAGTCTTATTGCACAACAATCAATACATAGAGGTAATAGTGTAAACCTAGTCACCCCACTTTAAGATATAAAGTTAGGGATGATAATGACTAACGATAAGTAATGCCTGTCAATTACAGTAACTACTGTAACTTGTCAATTAATTATGTGATTAATGAATTGATTGTTGTTTTATTTGTGTTTTTGTTTTTCCTCACCATCTAGCACTGATATTAGGTCAAACTATCTACTCAACACAACCATTGCTGGGATTGAGGAGGCAGATCTTGTTCTTTTGATTGGTACCAACCCTCGATATGAAGCACCACTCTTTAATGCTAGACTCAGAAAATGGTAAGACACACCTTGCTTTTGTTCCCATGTAGATGTTTATTTGATTCTAATATTTTGTTTTCATGCCATTAAGTCACACAGACTTATAGACACTCAGTCAATGTTTACTGGGGTTGGCCCCTATCCTCACTAAACCCTTCAGCCTTTTGGGTCTATTCTCTCTCTGTGACTTCATCTATTTTCTAGGCATATTGTACTGGAACTTAGGATTACAATGACCAAGTATGCCTTTTTAAACCCTTTTGTTACCACATTTCTGTTGAAATACACTGCCTTTGTTGCGATTAATTTTGAAAAATAATGAATTTAGTGAAATAACTTTGTCATTATTAGTCTTATATTTGGGACATAAATTAACACAAAATTCTGATGAAAGGTTTTAATTTAAATCAATTTAAACAAGAAATTTGTATCATAGAACCAGTGGCAGTTTCATGAGGGTTAGTATTAGGAAGGTATAAGCCAGTAGAGTGAAATTTGAAGGAAATTATTGGTCTGCTTTTAGTAGCAGATCAAGTGACCACCTCGTCTTGCTGAGAAGGAAAGTTTAGCTATCAATGGTCCTTTATATATTTTACCTGTGTTACGTGTGTGTCTGTATGCAAGAGAGAGAGAGAGAGAGAGAGAGATGTACATAGTTCATGTATAAATCTGTAGTGAAGGTCAATCTGTTGAGCAGAGGTTCATCTCTCCTGGTCACCAGCTGTGCAAAGATTTTGTGTTAAGATCATCAATTACATGAATTATAGAATAGAAATGATGAATGGGTGGTGATCACTTCAGTGATAAGGTGGTTGTGGTGGTGGCAGAGATAGAGGTAGTGGTGTTTACCATCTGTTGTATTGTTTAGTAAATGATGTGATTAGTTCCTAAAAAATGCAATCAATCAGTGGTTATAAAGGTGAAAGGGAACAGGTGGGCAAATGTCATTAGAGTTGAACTGTCATTTCTCAGGCAGTGGTTAGTCTATACTGGAGTTGTTTTATGACCCCCAGGTAAGCTGATATGTCAGTGTATGGTTGGCACAGAAGCATTTTGAAACACTTTAGTGTGTATGCATGCATGCACATGTGGATGGATGAATTTGTAAGAGATGTGTATATTGGTGTTACTATTTTTCTGTTTAAATGTGTGTATATTATTGGTATATGTGTAAAAGCATTTTAAATAAATACATGTGTGGTTGAGAAGCTTTCTTCCCAACAACATATTCTGAGTTCAGTCCCACTGTGCAGCACCTTAGGTGAGTATCTTCTGTAGCCCTGGGCTGTCCAAAGCGTTCCGAGTGGATTTGGTACATAGAAACTGAAAAAAGCCCATTGTGTGTGTAATTTTATATATATATATATAGATATGTATGTATTTGTGTGTGTGAGTGAGTTGCTGTCTCTTTGACTTGGCATTGTGTAGTCGTTGTAAACAAGTGTCATCGTAATATAAGCGGTGTCCTTCATTTCCAATCTTCCATGAAAATACATCTGGCCATTGGGAAACATTACCAGTATGTGTTGGTGACAGGAAGGGCATCCAGCCATACAAAATCTGCCTCAACAAATTCCATCCCGCCCATACCAGCATGGAAAAGTAGATGTTAAAATGATGGTGGTCTTTGTATAAATGTGTAGTTGAATATATTTCTGTGTAGAAACATTTCAAATCCTTCAGCATATACCTAGGTATGTCAGTTTTTATGTATACATATATATATATGCACATATATGTGCTTGAGTTTGTGTGTTGGTGTAGCTGGGGGTTTTTTTCCATTTAAATTTGTGTATGTAAATATGTGTAGAATCACTTTAAAATAAATTTGTGAATGCATGTAGATGTGTGATGGCATGTTGTTTCATGTGTGTTTATAGGAATCTCTGCATGCACATGTTTGAATAAGTATGTAAATATGTATGTGCACATGTGTGTGTTGTTCTGATGACACCTATTGAGGCAGAAACACATGTCCATGGCTGTCCTCTTATCTTCAGACACCAATCCTCTCCTTTTCCCTAACCCTTTTATTATCAAATGTCTATTGAAATGCATTACTTTGGTTTTAAAACAAGAAGTTTATATCATAGGACCAAAGGTAGTCTTAGACAGGTTGGTATCATCATCATCGTTTAACGTCCGCTTTCCATGCTAGCATGGGTTGGAGGATTTGACTGAGGACTGGTGAACCAGATGGCTACACCAGGCTCCAATCTGATTTGGCAGAGTTTCTACAGCTGGATGCCCTTCCTAACGCCAACCACTCCGAGAGTGTAGTGGGTGCTTTTACATGCCACCAGCACGAGGGCCAGTCACACGGTACTGGCATTGGCCACGTTCAAAATGGTGTTTTTTACGTGCCACCTGCACGGGAGCCAGTCCAGTGGCACTGGCATATATGATTAGGTGTTGAGAGAGAGTGTCCTCTTTCATGTTATGTTATTGTAATATATTGTGAATAAATATATGTATGTTGTGAAAGCTTGGTAGCAAAAATGTTATTGATATGGTTATGAGAAATTGATGTCTTCACATAATTATGTGATGAAAAACTGATGTCTCTTCACATAATCATATCTGGATTAAAAGAAGTTCTGGACCGTCAGTTACTTGAATATTGGTGGTGTACCTGTATATGAATAAGTATGCATATGTGTATGTATGTTTACAGGGTTATGTGACATTTTCCAATAATAGAAAATGTTGTTGTTTCAGCTGGATACACAATGACCTTGAAGTAGCGATGGTGGGAACTCCAGTTGACCTAACCTTTGAATACCAGGTGAGTAATTTTTCAAGAGCACACTTAATGATTATTATCATCACTAGCTGGCCCTGTGATGGCTAATTGTAGTATTTCATATATAAGGTACATAATAATCTCAGATACAAACATTCACATACTTCCCTTGTACATGCACACACATTCACGCATATACTCACACAGACTTGAAACGCTGTTTGATTTTTCTTTTCAGTGTTGAATGTTCACCATCCCACTTCCATCGCGCACACACACACACACACACACACACACACATCTACATGACTCCCTTTTACAAACACACACATATACTCACCTTTTATTCTTTTAGGGTCAATGTAATTGCCTTGCCATGTTCCTCTGCTCCACCCCACAAATTTCAGGCCTTGTGCCTGTAGTAGAAAAGATTGTATTATTATTATTATTATTATTATTGTTGTTATTATTTCTTTGTTTTTTTAAATAAAATTCTTCTACAAAACCTTTTCTTTTCGATATTTTTAGCATCTTGGTGATTCAACAGATGTTTTAAAACAACTCGCTAACGGCAGCCATCCCTTCTGTAAGGTAACTATATCTTTGTGTATGTCATTGGCAATATAAAATTGTAATCTCTATACAACCTTGTTTCAGGTGATGTGGGTTTGATAGTTCTCCAAATGTTAGTATTTGCACAAGTTGCAGGTTTAATATTTCTTTCCCTTATCACTAATTACTCATCCATAATGTTAGGGAGCTGCGTAATATACTTGTGTTTGTTTCTTCTCTTAATGCTGCAGCTTAACACATACCATGTGCAACGTGTTGCACTCTTGAGCAAAACACTTCATTTCACGTTGCTCCACTCCACGCGCCTGTAAATAAGTAATCCAGTGATGGAGTGACATCCTGTTCAAAGGGAATGTTGTGATCCCAGTCACTTATACACCACAGAAACTGGGTAACTGGCTCTAGGAGTCCTAGGACTTGAGACTATAATGTCCAGGCATTGATGATGGTGAAGATCTGGTGTTACCTTGTAAAAAGCAACTATGCTGGTGCCACATATCGAGCATCTGTGTTGGTGTCATTTATGGAGAACCCATGCTGGCACTATGTATAAAGCACATGTACTAGCATTTCTTAAGAAGCAATCATGCTGGTGCCATGTATAGTACACCTGTGTTGGTGCCACATATAGAACATCTGTGTTGGTGCCACATATAGAACACTTGTGTTGGTGCCACATATAGAACATGTGCTGGTGCCGCATGCAGAACACTTGTGTTGGTGCCACATATGGAACACCTGTGCTGGTGTCACATATAGAACACCTGTGCTGGCACCACATATAGAACACCTGTGCTGTGGTGTGGCAGAAGTTGTGGAATGTTAGACTAATTGTGTTGTGGCTATGTAGTTTTATCTGTTTTACATTCTAAGTTCAAATCCTGCTAGGGGCCAGTAAAATAACTTCAAAAACTAGAGTAGGGGTCAGTTGAATGAGCTATTCCTCTCCTATAAATTTATGACCAAGTGTCTGTATTAGAAATTGTTGTTGTTCTTTTTTGTGACAGACATTGAACTCTGCGAAAAAACCAGTCATTGTTGTCGGAAGTGCATTGTTACAAAGGTCTGACAGTGCAGCCATCCATGCTTTGGTGACCACCGTTGCCCAGAATGCTAGGGTCCAGTGTGGCAGTGGAGATGACTGGAGGGTGCTTAATATCTTACATCGGGTAAGTACCAGTCATTTACTAGGGGACAGCAACTATAATTGATTACACTGTTCTCCTTTCAGATGTCATTTAAGCCTGTTGTTGTCGTTGCTGCTACTGCTGTTGTTTATGTTTTTGTTGTTGTTGTTGCTGCTGCTGCTGCTGCTGCTGCTGTTGTTGCTGATGATGATGAAATGGCAAGCTGTCAGAACTGGTAACACACCGAATGAAGTCCTCAGCACCTTTTTGTCCATTTTTACATTTTGAGTTCAAACACTGCCGAGGTTGACTTTGCCTTTCATCCTTCTGGGGAGTCGAGGAAATATGAACCAGTGGAGCACTGGGATTGAATTAATCAACTAACTCCCTCCCCTAAAATTTCAGGCCTTGTGCCTATAATATAAAGGATTATTATTATTATTATTATTATTATTATCATTATTGTTATTATTATTGAAAGGTAGTGAGCTGGCAGAATCATTGCCACATCAGATAAAATTGCTAAATGGCATTCCTTCTGACTCTTTGATTCTAAGTTCAAATCCCACTGTGACCAATTTTGCCTTTCATTCTTTTAGGGTTGAACACTAGAGCCAATGTAATCAGCTTACTCCCACCCCTAACACTGTTGGCCTTGTACCAAATTTGAAATTAATATTATTATTAAA
>NC_068989.1:85672026-85674195 GCF_001194135.2 Octopus bimaculoides
ATTATTATTATTATTATTAAAAGGTGGTGAATTGACACACCAGACAAACTACTTAGTGTAATTTTGTCTGTCTTTAAATTCTGAGTTCAAATTTTGCTGAGGTCATCTTTGATTTTCATCCTTTCAGAGTCAGTAAAATAAATACATTGACCCTCATGCTCATACTAGGGTCAATGTAATCGCCTAGCCCCCCCCCCTCTATAATTTCTGGCCATGTGCCTATACAAGAAAGGATTATTGTTATTAAGGCAGCGAGCTGGTGGAATCGTTAGCACATGCGGCAAAATGCTTAACAACATTTAATCCGTCTTTGTGTTCTGAGTTCAAATTCTGCTGAAGCTGACTTGGCTTTTCATTCTTTTCTGGTTGATAAAATATTGAACACTGGTCAATGCAATCGACCCCCGAAATTGTTGGCTTTGTGCCAAAATTTAGAAGTGTTGTTGTTGTTGTTGTTGTTATTATTAAGGCAATGGGTTGGCAGGATCGTTAGCATGCCAATCAAAATGCTTAGCAGAATTTCGCTCGTTGCTGTGTTCTGAGGTCAACTCTGCCTTTCATCCTTTCGGAGTTGATAAAATAAGTACCTGTGAAACACTGGGGTCGATGTAATTGGTCAGTCCCCTCCCCCCAAATTTCAGGCCTTGTACCTTTAGTAGAAAGGATTATTATTATTATTATTATTATTATTATTATTGTATACAGGATTATGAGTAAGGCCAGAACAATGCAAAGTAAATTGCAAGGCAAATCACTTTGTTCTTGTGATTTGCTTTACATTTACTTTGCATTGTTCTGGTCTCACCCACAATCCTTTATACAATATATTCTACACAATACTTCATAGTAATTATATGTTGTTATTATTATAGGTTGCCAGCCAGGTAGCTGCATTGGACATAGGCTACAAAGCCGGAGTGTCATACATTCGAGAAAAGAAACCCAAGGTTTTGTTTATGCTTGGAGCTGATGAGGGTAGCATCACAAGGGCAGACCTCCCCAGTGATTGTGTTGTGATTTACCAAGGTTAGTTAATCTCACCTGCATTGCGATTGGTTGTGTGTAGCTGTGACCTGTGAATGTGGTTGATGTACCAGTGATCTCCTGTTTGTCAGAATTTTATGGAAAGGATCCATCACACACACATCAACACCACCACCACCATTATCATCTCCACTGTATCTATTCTGTCTGCTCATCATTTCTTCTTACATATAACCCTTGGGGACCCGTATAAACTTGAAATTCTTTTGGCCCTTAATATCTCTGCCATACCTTATCCTTCCTTGTCCCTTCCACTCGGTCCCTTATATTCCTAATTTCTTTTGATGCCTTATATCTATGTCATGTCTTACCCTCATTCTTTCCCCCTGGCCCTTTCATCACCATCATCATCCATCTACCTCAATGCCATAGCAACCGAGGTAGGCAGGTGCAGTCCACCCCAACCTTTGGCTGGCTGGCTGGTTCCCATTCTCCCTTGCTATCATGAGGATTTTTTAGAGCTGGATTTTCTATGGGGAGCATACCCTTGCTTACCCCCAACCTCAGTTTCTAGACATGAGTGGTCCTGAGACCAAGGCCTCTACCACGATTTTTAAGAAAGGTGGTGGGAAATGCTCAGGAAGGCAGGGACGCTACTCCCTGAAACCCCTTTCGGAGCTCCCCTTTATCTCTCAAATTTCCTCCTATCTTGGCCCCTTCAACCTGACCCTTTTATCTCCAAATCTCTCAAGGCTAAACCATTTATCTAAATTCTTCTGCCTCCTAAGAACATTTCTTCTGAGCCACCTGTAGGTGAGAGGAAAGCGTTCAACATGTGCCTACTAAACTCCTCCCCTCCCTCTATACCTAACTTATACCCTCCCATCTCCCATCATCTCTTGTACATACTGTACCATGTCACACAGTCTATACATTCTGGATGCCTTTTGACTCCATTCATATCCTGCTTTGCTTCCTTCTTCTGACTTTTATGATACCTGAATGGGGAGGGAGGGGTTGAATTTTCTCTCTCTCTCCCTTTCTCTCTCTCTTTCTCTCTCTCTCTCTCTTTCTCTCTCTCTCTCTCTCTCTCTCTTGTCCCCCATACTGTCTTCTTTTCACCTTACTGGGCATGTTATTTTGTGAATGATTGAATCTCAGCCTGAAATAATCTCTCTTTCTCTC
>NC_068989.1:85674515-85674852 GCF_001194135.2 Octopus bimaculoides
TGGCAGATGCTCAGGAGCAATAAACACTGAAAATGTGAAGGGAACAACTTCTGCCACATTCCAGGGAGAGAAACTAGAAGTAGTTGATAGCTTCCATTACCTAGGTGACCAAGTCAGTAGCTGAGGTGGATGCTCTGAAAGTGTAGCTGCTAGAATAAGAATAGCCAGGGCAAAGTTCAGGGGGCTCCTACCTCTGCTGATGACAAAGGGCCTTTCACTCAGAGTAAAAGGTAGGCTGTATGATGCATGTGTACGAACAGCCATGCTGCATGGCAGTGAAACATGGGCCGTGACTGCTGAGGACATGCATAAGCTTGCAAGGAACGAAGCCAGTATG
>NC_068989.1:85674862-85690262 GCF_001194135.2 Octopus bimaculoides
CATGCATAAGCTTGCAAGGAACGAAGCCAGTATGCTCCGCTGGATGTGTAATGTCAGTGTGCATACACGACAGAGTATAAGCACCCTGAGAGAAAAGTTGGACCTAAGAAGCATCAGATGTGGTGTGGAAGAGACACGACTGTGCTGGTATGGTAATGTGGTGCAAATGGATGAGGATAGCTGTGTGAAAGAGTGTCACACCCTAGCGGTTTTTATTGTTGTACTTTTCCCTTTTTCAGGTCATCATGGAGATGCTGGGGCTCAAATGGCTGATATCATTTTACCTGGTGCTGCTTACACCGAAAAGGAAGCCACATATGTAAACACAGAAGGAAGAGCCCAACATACAAGACTTGCAGTTTCTCCTCCAGGAATGGCCAGGACTGACTGGAAAATAATCAGAGCCCTCGCACAGGTTTGATTAAAGTCTTAATTTAATTACACTATAAATTTATGCTATGGCTGTTGAAAAGGTTATTGCAATAGCTTGTCAGTTGGAAAGCAGTTATTTATCAAGCATCTATAACACACCTGGATAGTATTATAAAGACTCTCTGAAAATGCTTTCAAAAATCATTATTACCAGCATCTACACTCATTCAGATTCAAGGACATGGTAAACTCCATATCCTTGTTCCAATTTATCTGGAAGTTCAGCTCTTAAGAGACCTGAAAACCCTCCATTTACATGGAGGGTCTTTTGATAAAGTCATCTCAAATGGCAGTGGATCATGAAATTGCACACTTTACCTAACCAGAATTTCAAGATGTTAAAACAGCTTGTGATATCACTTAACTGGAGTTCAGAGATTCTTATGTAATTAATGTCATTAGGGGAAATTGCTCTTGGACAGTTCCACACATCTGAAAATCCAAGGCCTGTCAATTGAAATCCATATACCTGTCAAGCATTACAGAAAAGTTATCCCTTGATGCCAACAGGTCCAAATTACATAGTTTCACTTAAGCCACAGCATTTTAGCAATATTTCTAATCTACCACATTCCACCATGTGACCCTGCCTGACTAATGAAAATCATCCAAGATGTTGTGTTCCAAATACAGTTTCAGCGATTCACATATTTCTTTACTCCTCACACATGTACCATACTTATATGAAACTCCATGTAGTAATAAAGTGAATCCTTAATTGATTCCCAACAAACTTTATGCAAATGATGTTGAGAATATGAAATACACAGAAATAATACTAAATAGCATTGCAACAGTTCCCTGCCAGTGCCCTCTGACTGGCTCCCATGCCAATGGCATGTAAAAAGCACCATGTGTATGTGATTGATACCAGTGCCCCCGACTGGCTCCCATGCCAGTAGCATATAAAAAGCAGTATCCGAACGTGGTCGATACCAGTGCCTCCTGACTGGCTCCCATGCCAGTAGCACGTAAAAAGCACCCACTACACTCTTGGAGTGGTTGGCGTTAGGAAGGGCATCCAGCTGTAGAAACTTTGCCAGATCAAATTGGAGCCTGGTGCAGCCTATTGGCTCACCAGTCCTCAATCCTCGCCAGTCCTATATATAAATTTTTTGAATATTTTGTTGTTTCATTATTTTTTGATGTGATCTGCTCTCTTCTTCAGATTTCTGGAGTTGGCCTGCCTTACGACGAACTGAATGATGTCCGAAAACGCCTTTATGAAGTGAGTCCCAGTCTTGTACAATATGGTGAGACCGAGGAGGCCAATTTCTTCAAACAGGCTCAACAATTAGCTTCTGTAAGTGCCAAATTCTAACTTTGCATTCGTATGTGTATATACATGCATGTTTCTGTAATTCATGCCTCAATGGATTTGGGTGGTTATATTCACACTCGAGGTTTTACTGTGTCCAAAGTATGAAGGTCAAAAACTAGTTGCAGGGTGTTGTATGTGAAATATCAGATATTGTATGTGTTGATTTCTTTTAGACACAGACGTGACATGGATGTGTGGTAGCAGTTTGCTAACCAACCACATGGGTTCGGGTTCAGTCTCACTAAGTGGAACCTTAGGTGAGTGTTTTCTACTGTAGCCTTGGGCTAATGTGAGTGGATATGGTAGATGGAAACTAAAAGAAGCCCATTTTGTGTGTGTGTGCATACATACACACAGTGAAGGTGCATGGCTCAGTGGTTAGAGCGTTGAGCTCACAATCATGAGGTTGTGAGTTCAATCACCAGACCAGGCTGTGAGTTGTGTTCTTGAGCAAGACACTTTATTTCATTTTGCTCCAGTTCACTCAGCTGTAGAAATGAGTTGCGACATCACTGGTGCCAAGCTGTATTGGCCTTTGCCTTTTCCTTGGATAACATCAGTAGCGTAGAGAGGGGAGGCTGGTATGCATGGGTGACTACTGGTCTTCCATAAACAATCTTGCCTGGACTTTTGCCTGGAAGGGGGACTTTCTAGGTGCAATCCCATGGTTATTCATGACTGAAGGGGGTCTTTACTCTTTTACACACACACAAGTATATATATATATATATATTTATACAAGAGTCGCTGTGTGGTAAGAAGCTTGCTTACTAATCACATGGTTCTGGGTTCAGTCCCACTGTGAGGCACCTCAGGCAAGTGTCTTCTACAGCCTCGGGCCAACCAAAGCCTTGTGAGTGGATTTGGTAGACGGAAAATGAAAGAAGCCCATCGTATACATACATACATGCTGGCATGGGCTGGACGGTTTGACTGAGGACTGGCAAGCCAAAAGGCTGTACCAGGCTCCAATCTGATCTAGCAGGGTTTCTACAGCTGGATGCCCTTTCTAATGCCAACCACTCCGAGAGTGTAGTGGGTGCTTTTTATGTGTCACCAGCCCTGGAGCCAACACTTGCTAATGATACAGTGTACCAGCTACTTTTTGTTACGGATTGTACCTACCTATGGTTGATGTAGTGAGCCAGGAAGTGTCTTAGCTATAGATGCATCATGACATTGGGGATGGGAAGTAAAATGTTAGCTTTTGGGCTGGGAAGTCATTTTGACATCTGTGACATTTTTCTTGGATGGTGGTGTTGGTGGTAGGGTTGGGAGTGTTGGTTGATGAACAGTTTTTGTAATTAAAACAAGCCATAAACAATAAACAAGTAAATAAGCAACCCTCGCATCTCTCTGTCAAGCTGTTACATTATCTGAAGGAATGATTGATCACATGAACTAAATAATGAATGAAAACAAAAAGAAATATTTATGTAGTGATGTGTGCAGAATTGGCAGAGAAACAGATGGAATAGTTTGTGGCAGTTAGGTATGTCCCTTTAGGTTCTGAGTTCACATTCCACCCAGGTTAACATTACCATTCATTCTTCAGGGATCAGTAAAATAAGTACTTGTTACAGGTGTTGATATAATTGAGTTTACCTTTTGGAGGTGGTGCCTCAGTATGGCCGCAATCCTATGACAGACTAGTAAAAGGGATAAAAGATTGAGATTATGTAGTCAGTATTTGTTTGTAAGCTGTACATCTTACTTTTAGTATTATATTCTTGTGAGCGGCCAGACTATTGGATGTTGTTATACATCGCTGGTCACAGTGCACTTTGCATTGTTTTAGCTTTCAAATGATGCCACCCTGCTGGCTAGGTAATCAAGGGCCAACATTCTACCTGATTGAAAAACTATTCCATCACAGGGTGTACCCATTTACAGCCGAGTGGGATGAACCAACATGAAATGAAGTGTTTTGCTCTAGAACATGTAGCTGGTTTGGGAATTGAAACCATGATCTTGTGATTGTGAGTGCAACGTGCCTAACCATTATGCCACGTACCGAATGGTTAGGCATATTGTATTACTATTAGTAATATCTACATATGTGGTTTGTATTTCACTGTGGTCAGTGTTTGGCTATTTTGTGCTTCCAGTTACTTTACCTAAATATTTTTCTATTTTCTTGCTGGGTCTGGAAGAAGAGATAATGTCCAGTGCGATTGTTGCTATTTAATGTTCCTGTTGAACCCTTGTAAGTCAACACCTGCAAGGAAGAGGAGAGCTGGGAGAAAATTCCAGAAGGCAACATTCTGTGGGGCAAACATTTTTGTGGAAACTGGGTTCTCGAGGTGGTCATTAAGCTCTGCAGTAATTTTGGGAGCTGTACTTTTGTGATCCTTTCTAACAATTTGCGTAAGAGTCTGACGGTCCCTATCTGAAAGTTTTGGTTTTCTTCTGGAGTTTTGTTTCAGCGAGGAGGTTTTTCCCTCTTTCTCAAAGGCTGTCATTACTTTCGAGACAATACTTCTTGATACAGCAAACATTTTGGCTGTTTTCGTTACGCTAGCGCCTGCCATACGAGCACTAACAATTTTACCTCTTTGAAAGTTTGATAGATCTGTCATTTTAATGAATTTTTTAATTACCTTCTTCTGATGGTATCTGAAAAGAAACAGCAATTTTAGCAAAACATATTAAGCAACATTAATAATAAATCAAAAAACATAAAAATAAACAAGCTTTTGACGGTTTTATAGATATTTCCAAATTATGATGCTAGGTGTTTCCATTATTTTGTCCAACCCCTTTATATGCCAGAAATACAATATGTAATTAGTATTTGAATATATTTTGTTTATTAACCCATTGCCTGCCATGGGCCCCATTTGGGGATCTACTGAAAACAGTCTCACTGCAGGTTGTTTGTTGTATTTAAAGTGAATTGCTTATATATATTGCATTTGCAGAGGTGTGTTTATTAATATTTAGTAGTTAAAGTTTGTCATTTCTAGCTCTGGCTAATTCTAGAGGACATTTTGTGTCATAAATTGCAAATTGTGAACTACAAAAATATTGACTGTTTTGAAAAAGTTTTTTTTTTTTTTTTGCATTTCCCATTTATATCATTCATTGATATTTCATACATATTCGCATCTGATACTATAGTTTCAAAAAAAAACTAAAATGTTTATTATTATAGAAAAGAATAAATATGCCTTTTTTCAGCAATCCCCATTTGGGACATTTTGAAAAATTTATCATAATTTCCAAAATAATTCACATATGAAGAAAATTTAAATACTATACATCATTTTAACTCCTAAGGCACTTAGCAAAGCCAAAAAAATATGAATAAAAAATTTGGCATTTATTGGGTTAAATATAATAACAGTACATTATGCTTTGTCGTTTTTTTGATTTTTATGTTTCTTTATTTCTACTTTCCAGTTAACCAAGTCTGAATTATTGCCTGATCCTCTGAAACCTCAACTTACAAAGCTGAGTGAGTTCTACATGACAGATACCATCAGTCGAGCATCTCAAACTATGTCTAAATGTGTAAAAGCTGCCTCTACCCCAAACCCTTATTGATGAAGACTTTCACATTAGTTTCTTCCACATTCTCTATTTAGTTTACTTTATTCAAAAAGACTTTTTTTTTTTTTGTAAAACAAGCTCTTCTGTTGTTTAAATTACTTCTGACCAGTTAAGACCTAAAAACCTTATTTCTAAAACATTCTCAGTCAAGATTAAACTCAAGGCCTAACAGTATTGACAAAGTCTGCCAGTTGGGGGCCCTTTACCAGCAAGCCATTATAAATAACTGCTTTTACTCTTGGTATACCATGGCTCTACAGTCTTCTGCTGTGGCCCTCAGCTGCAGTTCCTCCTGTGTCACTTAGAATCACCACAGCTTTGTTGATGTTTTTGTCAGCCTTTGTTTAAAAAGCAGGAACTGTCTGGTTGATAACCTGTCAACTTGGACTCAATAGTATTATGCTGTTTCAGTTAGTGTATATTTGCTAGAAAGTTTTATTCCATATGTCATTTCTATGAACCCCTGGATATGAATGTATGTATATATATATGTGTGTGTGTGTGTGTGTGTGTGTGTGTGTGTGTGTGTGTGTGTATGCAAATATATTATTGGATATACTTTAATGATTACACTTCGTGACTTATAGGTTCATGGTTTTGCATTATGGGACATTTTTTTAACCATTATCAGACAAAGAACAATCTTTTTGTCTGAAGATTGTTTGGAAAATATTCTGTAACCTGAAACTTATAACCACAAAAAATATATAAGTATTTCCAATATATATATATATATATATGTATATATATATATACATACATACACATACATACATACATACACATACATACATACATACACATACATACATACACGCAGACACACAAGTGGTCAGAAAGAAAACTAGTTCTTTTTTACTCAGTTAATACTAAAATGTATTTTCTTTATTTAATAAAAAATATTGTTCTCTAATGTTAATAATAATAATAATAATAATAAAAACAACAGCAACAATGTTTTCTTTAATGAATTTTCTGTTTTTATTTTGTGTCATTTTTAGTATTTATGTTTTTTATTAGTCGTGGTTGACCAGGCCTGATTGAACAGCCCTTTTGATCAAAGATGTTACACTTCAGTTAAATCCAGTTTGTACATGGTACCAACTGGATTTAATTGGAACTAGTGAACTGTGTAGTTCATGTTAGAAATGGCATCTGGCTTATCTAGAAGGGCAGTAAAAACTGATTAGAATCCTGATGATTCCTCCAACTCATGCCAGCATCAAAAACAGGATGTGAATGTCAATGACAGCAATGGTGATGTCTGTTTCCTCTGTGATGACCATCAAAACACAGAACATAGGAGTCAGTCTGGGAGACCCTCTATATGGTTGCTGAATTTGCTTGAAATAACGGACAAATCTTCCTCAGACTGTGCTGTACTATTTTTTTTCTTCTTTAACAGACACACATTGGAATGATTACAGTATGCCAGTGTCACATAGGGAGCCCTGTGCCAGTGTCACATAGGGAGCCCTGTGCCAGTTCCATATAAAAGGCACCCATGCCGGTACCATGTATAAATCATCCAGTATACTCTGTAAAGTGGTTGGCATTAGGAAAGACATCCAGCTGTAGAAGCCATGCCAAAACAGACGACTAGAGCCTGGTGCAGCTGACCAGCTCCTATCAAACCATCCAACCCATGCCAGCATGGAAAATAGATGTTAAATGATGATAATGTTTGATTATGAGTTTGGTGGATCAGTACTGACCTATGGTTAAACAACACTTAAAAGAATTCTCCATACTAAATGGAGAAAGCTTATGTATTAGTATACAAGATGCATTCCACATAGTGTTTATGGGTAGAGGGGTATATGCATGACATAATAGGGAGTCAGGACTTATGGGTGAGTGACATAATAAAAGTAGAGAAGTTGTGGTAGAAAACAAGAAATGTCATCATCATCATCATCATCCTCGTTTAACGTCTGCTTTCCATGCTATCCAATGTATTATGAGAAATGTCATCAGAGTGAATACTGAGTGGCAAAACAAAATTGATACTCCATCAGTTATGACAAGTGTTGCAGTTGATCAAATCAATGGAACAGCCTGCTTGTGAAATTAACATGCAAGTGGCTGAGCGTTCTACAGACACATGTACGCTTAATGTAGTTTTCAGGGAGAGTCAACATGACACAGAATGTAACAAGGCCGGTCGTTTGAAATACAGGTACAAATCATTTTTGCCAACCTTGATGACCATGATTTCCACTACATATCATTGCAATTGCCTGAGTGGGGCAGAGAATTGCGATTGCTCCCAACTATAGAAACTGCACTGTTGCAAGTGAAGAAAGTATGGAAATGCCAGTGTAACATTTTTGCAGACAGGCATGATATCTTGACCACCACAAATAAAATCAAGCATTTATTTAGTCCTAGGAGCTTCATGCCTGTTGGGCCTGAAGTCATGACTTGTGTGTGACCCAGTTTTAAACGGGGTGAATTTTCACAGCATTATTGACTCTGTTGTCTTGAATCTTCTGGGTCCAGTGGCATGACATGGTCAGGATGGCTGGAGATGGGACTGGACTCAGCAGCTGACAGACTTTACAGAGTTCCACAAGAAACCATGTGTGGGGCTTTGTTCCAATATTCCTTTCAGATTATTTCCTTTATCCTCCTCTTGTTCCTAGCACTCATAAGACAGAGACACTGTTAGTTGGAGATCTGCCAGTGTCATAAAACAACAGAATGTTGAATCCGAAGTTCACCATCTCCTTGGTGGTTATTGTGACTTGGACAAGGAATCCATCACTGCCAGTGGTTCTGTTGCATGTTCAGTCACCAACTCGACCAATTTCTGTGTAAGATAGCCATTGAATTTGTACTGAGTTTGGTCAGCCTTTTGAGCATCTTGCTTTCATCCTGCTGGGTATTCAGAGCAGACCCTCCTCATTAGGCTAAGCTGATGAAGGTGCTGGTTTAATTGTTGATGATCTGACCTTACAATAGGTTGAACTGGATTGCATGTTACCAGTAACACTCACAAGTGACCTGACAATATTTGAAGTTTAGAGACCTTGTAAAATTCCTTGACAGCATCAGATGTAGAGACCTGTGAAGTGTTACAACAATCAAGTTAGTAATGGAGACTTTATAACATCATGTGACAGTATCTAATGTAGGTTAGTCCACATTACTTTGCAAGGAGCATAGGGCTGGTTTCTCTAGCATATATATTCCTGGAATATATATGCCATTCTGTCGTAGGATTACTCCTTTTTAGCAGCTGAGTGAACTGGAACAATGAGAAATGAAGTGTTTTGCTCAAGAACACAGCACATCGCCCAGTTCAGGAATTGAAATCACAATCTTATGACAACAAGTCTTATACCCTAACAACTAATCCATGCACCTCCAGACACATTAGGAAAGGAGGCTTTTTAACATCACATGAGAGTAGTTAATGTAGAGACCTTTTAAGTATCACAAGACATACGTTAATAATGGAAATATGCTAACACCACATGACAATATTTAATGTGGACATCTTTGAAGGATACAAGAGATGTTAGTAACAGAGTTTTTGTAACACCTCATGAGAACATCTAATGTAGACACCATTGGAAAGTCACTAGCCATACATTAATAAAAGTGACTTTGTAACACAACATTATTGGTTGTTGTGCAGAATTTTGCAGTGTCATATCACAATTCAAAGTATGTGGTAGCTTTATTTGTTTCATATAATTACACTAAATTTCTATATTAACTGTAGAAAACTTTGCTATGTCACATGACAAGATGTTAACAGGTTGCTATGATTTATGGAATATTCTGGCAACACCAAATTAATTGGAACTGCAAGAGCCACTATTTTTCCTGTGTGATCCAATGCATAGGTCATTGTTAGTGGTGTTTAAAATCATTCTTTCTCTTTGAAATTGGTGTCCAATTCATAGAAGTGAGTAAAGATCTATTAAATTTGATTGGTTGCTTTGGTGAACTCACCAAAGTGAATTAGTACTTTGTTGTATTTAAAGGTCAACCATCTGTTTCACCCTATCTGCTGCAACTCATTTTAACTCATTTTTCATTTTCATCTGTTAGTGGAAATGAACCTACATTCTAGATCACCCTCTTCTTATCTCTTTCTCTCTCCTCATATGTATGTATGTGTGTGTGTGTGTTTGTATATGTATGTGTGTGTGTTTGTATATGTACAGATATATGTATGTGTGTGTGTATATATAGATATGTGTGTGTATATGTATAGATATATATGTGTGTGTGTCATCATCATCATCATCACCATTGTTAACGTTCGCCTTCCATGGGTTGGACGATTTGACTGAGGACTGGCGAACCAGATGGCTGCACCAGGCTCCAATCTGATCTGGCAGAGTTTCTACAGCTGGATGCCCTTCCTAACGCCAACCAATCCGAGAGTGTAGTGGGTACTTTTACATGCCACTGTCACGGGGGCCAGTCAGGTGGTACTGGCAACGACCATGCTCAAAATGGTGTTTTTTACGTGCCACCTGCACAGGAGTCAGTCCAGCAGCACTGGCAATGACCTATATTTATATGTATATGTGTGTGTGTGTATATGTATATATACTTTCATTCATATGGCACATGTATATCCATGTGTTTGTGTGTCATCATCATTATTATCATTTAACATCCATTTTCCATGCTGGCATGGGTTGGATGGTTTGACCGGGGCTGGTCAGCTGGAGAGCTACCTGGACTCCATCTCTGTTTTGGCATGGTTTCTATGACTGGATAAACAAAGCTTGAATGTTTAGGGAATAGGAATAATTAAATAGCCCTAAGACTTGACCATTTTGTCTCTTAATAAAAGAAGGAATTTTTACTCTCAAAGCAGCTTCTTATTTCAAACTATCAGTTGATTAGTATTGTTATATAATTTTTACTGAAACTTTATTGGAATTTTATTGAAATTTCTAACAAAAGAAATTGTAGTGGGGCCTTATTCTGTTGTACTCTTTTCTGTTATTGGTACAAGGTCTGAAATATTTAGTAGATGGGGTCTAACCAATTAAATTGGCCCCAGTGCTCAGCTGGTACTTATTTTATTAACCCTAAAAGGATCAAAAGCAAAGTTAACTTTGGCAGAGTTTAAACTTAGAACGTAAAGCTGGAAGAAATGAAGCTAAGCATTTTGTCTGGCTTGTTAACGATTCTTTTCTACTCTAGGCACAAGGCCTGAAATTTTGGGGGAGGGGGCCACTTGGTTAGATTGACCCCAGTATGCAACTGCTATTTAATTTATCGACCTTCAAAGGATGAAAGGTAGTTGACCTCAGTGGAATTTGAACTCAGAACATAAAAACAGACGAAATACTGCTAAGCATTTCGCCCGGCATGTTTCTACCAGTTTGCTGTCTTAAATATTTATTTCTTTGCTGCCCACAAGGGGCTAAACATAGAGGGGACAAACAAGGACAGACAAAGGGATTAAGTCGATTACATTTACTCTAGTATATAACTGGTACTTATTTAATCGACCCTGAAAGTATGAAAGGCAAAGTCGACCTCGGCGGAATTTGAACTCAGAACATAAAGAGAGACGAAACACCGCTAAGCATTTCGCCCAGCATGCTAACGTTTCTGCCAACTCACTACCTTTAGCTATTGTGTCAGAGTTGTTCTCCATTCAGCAGTCGTTTAGTGTGTAGTAGAAGTAGTTGTAGTAGGATGAGCTCTGCTGATGCAATGCATTTAGAAACTGAGGCAATCTGATAAAACAAACCGAAGAATTAACAATACTTCTACTAAAACTATCTGAAGGGGATACGGTTGTAGTTTAGAGGCACAGGTGCAGTTGTGTCGTAAGAAATTTGCTTTGCCACCACATGGTACCACGTCCAATCCCACTTTTTCTACCGTAGTCTCAGGCCTTGTGTGTGGATTTGGCTCATGGAAACTGAGAGAAGCCGATCATACATATACGTGTGTGTCTGTGTTTGTCCCCACCACCGCTTGACTACTGGTGTTGATGTGTTTACATCTCCATAACTTAGCAGTTTGGCAAAAGAGACTGATAGAATAAGCATCAGCCTTAAAAGAAGTCCTGGGGTCAATTCATTCTGCTAAAATTCTTCAAGGCAATGCTCCAGCATGGCTGAAACAAGTGAATAAAATACTAATTCAAAAAAGTTGCAACAAAGACAACCCATTTAGATGAGTGGGTCACTAAATTAAAAGAAATTAACATGCTGGCTCTCAAGCCCCATTTCTTGTTTTGTCCCAGGTCCCCAATATGACATATTAATTAATTTTGATATGAACAGCATAATATTTTATCACTATATCACATGTGAAGCAGGGATCATATAGATAGTGTTTTTTTTACCCATAATGCATTGATGGATTGTGTGGATCTTGCAAACATACAGCCATGACACTCCAGTTGATCATATACAGGGAAGGTGAAAAGTAGGTAGGCATTAAAAATTGGTAATAAAATCCATATTCCTTTTACAAATTTATTGAAACAAATGATACATGTTCTTTACTACATGGTAAAATAAAAGTAAATCTTCATATTTCAATGTAAGCACCGGTGGCGTCAACCAGTTTCCTCAAATGGCCAGGGATAGAATAAACAACCTTCTCAAGGACATTGTCTGGGACATCATTGAGAACCTCTTGAATCCGTGTCTCCAAGTCCTCCTGTGTGAAGGTTTTGTCCTGTACACTTCCTCTTTTGTGTAACCCCACAGGTAAAAATCACATGGAGTGAGATTTGGACTTCTGAACTTCTGCGGTCAGTGTCTTCAGGTTTTAGCTCCTGCACAAAATGGAGTTTCCACAGACGAAAATTCAATTCTTTAGGCAACACCATACGTATTGTGTGTCTTGCTAGTCCACTTTCACAAACTGCTTGACGTGTTGATTTTTACAGGCTGTGATTAAACGAAAAGTATGAAAAAATTCTTGATTCTGTAATTCGATTATTTGATTACTAGTGCATAAAGTATACAAGCAGCCCTCAAAAAACTTTCTGCGATTAAAGTGGCTTGCACTGTAATTCGAGTTGGCCAGGCCTGGATTAGACATTATTTTTTCCACTCGTCAATATCAATGGAGAGCAGGTGAAGTTTAACAAATACAACTCTCCAGCTTTATGGAGATCATAACAAGCAGTTTTATTTCATTGTGATTTTACTCAGCTTGATGGGTTTTCTTCTCAAGCACAGCTTATTTGCCAAAGGTTTCGGTCATTTGTCATTGTCTCTATGAGGCCCAACACTTGAAAGGTGCTTTTTACATGTCACCGGCACAGGTGCTAGTTATGTGACACCAGCATCAGCCACATTGCCTCCATGAGGCCCAACACTCAAAAGGTATTGCATATGTACCACTAGCATGGGTGCCAGTTATGTAACACCAACAATGGCCACAACTCTAGTTTCACTTGGCTTCACAGGTCTTCTCAAGCATGAAAGGTGAGTGATAGTTTAGCACTGCTGTCCCTTTTGTTGACATAGTTCGATGGTTTTTCAACAATACAGGCACGGGAGTGGCTGTGTGGTAAGTAGCTTGCTTACCAACCACATAGTTCTGGGTTCAGTCCCACTGCGTGGCATCTTGGGCAAGTGTCTTCTACTATAGCCTCGGGCCGACCAAAGCCTTGTGAGTGGATTTGGTAGACGGAAACTGAAAGAAGCCCGTCGTATATGTGTGTATATATATATATATATAAATATATATATGTATATGTATGTGTGTATGTGTGTTTGTGTGTCTGTGTTTGTCCTCCCAACATCGCTTGACAACCGATGCTGGTGTGTTTACGTCCCCGTAACTTAGCGGTTCGGCAAACGAGATCGATAGAATAAGTACTAGGCTTACAAAGAATAAGTCCTGGGGTCGATTTGCTCGACTAAAGGCGGTGCTCCAGCATGGCCGCAGTCAAATGACTGAAACAAGTAAAAGAGTAAAAGAGTAATACATTTCACTATTCTTTGTGTGCTTTACCTTCCATCAAGAATAATGCTTGCCAGAGTTGGCGTTACCTTGGTTTTAAAATACCAATTGATTTTAGACACTGTACCAATGGAAACATTCAACAATCCATCAATTTGCCTTATAACATGAAGCATTTTAACTTATTTCCAGCATGGAAAACGAATGTTAAATGATGAGGATGATATCTGCAAAAAAGTAAAACAGAAGGCTATATCATGAAGTGCAAGACATATGTAACACATATGAATATATATATACACACGAGAATAGTTTTGAATTTATTATTGCCAATAGGAAAAAAAATTTAAATAAAAAGTGGTGTCTCCATTATTTTGTCCAACCCCTGTATACACACACACACACACACAAATATATATACATATACATGTGTGTGTATGCATACATGCATGTATGTATACACATAGACACACACACATGCATGCACACACACACACACACACACACACAATCATATCTATCTCACTTTTTCTATCCTGCTCTCTGCTTTGCTAAGAACAACCATCCTAACCCGATCACTGACACCTTCTTCTGTTTCCAATACCACCACCACCACCGCTGCTGCCACCACTGCCGTCGCCGCCACCACCACCACTATCACCTCTCTACTAAACTACATCACCACATCACTGCTACATCACTTCACCACAAAACCTCTATTACACCACTGTGCCACCTTCCCCTGCCTCTTTCTTCAACCACAGTTACCACTAGCATATCACCACCACCACCACTACCACATCCCACTCTGTAGAGGTGTTGGTGGTAGTGGCATTAGTGCAGCTGGTAAGGTCAAATGGCTATCGACGTCATTTGTCAGAAGACTATAAATTGAGCGAGATTCCTCATGTCAAATTGCATTTCGATTCACACTTGATGTGAACAATTGCCTCTCGAGACATCTGCTTTGTCTAAACATTCAAAGAACTTAGAGCATAAACACCACTGAAATTACTGCTTTTTGGTCAAACAACCGGTCAGCAAGGTTCGTCTCACAAGATCTCTCTCTTCATTTCAGAAGTCTTTTTGTTATTTTTTCCTTTCAATTTTTGGTGATTTTTTTCTTTCTTTTTATCATTTCTCTTTCTTTTCTATTTTTAAAGTTTACGTTTTCAATTCCTTTTGTATATATCTCCCTTAAGTATATATCTTCACAAACATTTAAAAGGAAAAGTATAATTAGTTCTGGGCCTCTTTTATTTTCCATATTTTTATTGTTAAGAAGTTCACGTTACAATCATGCAGCTTTGGCTTCAGTCCAATGCGTGACACGTTGGGCAAGTGTCTTCTCCAACAAAGTCTTCTACTATAAAGCCTTATGAATGGATTTAATAGATGGAAACTGAAAGAAGCCCATCATACAGGTAAATTTGTGTGTGTGCAATCGTGCAATCATGTGTGTGTGTCTGAAATTGCACATGCATGTGTGTATCTTGGTGAAAGGTATCAATGACAACAAAAGCTGCAAAAATCAACATTAACGTATGAACTCCCTTGAGACACATCAAGTTAGATACATTCCCTTTGCACTTTCACTATCAAAAACACAATTAATCTGTGATTGGCCCTTTAGAAACCAGTGAATATTAATACTATTATTCACATTTTGTACTATAGTATGTCAACGACCAAGTTATACATCGAGACACACAATTATATCTCTAGATACAGTTGTATGGGGATAAGCAAGCTTTTTTGAGTCATGTCCACTTTGACTCTCTTTTCTTTTTTACATTTGTCCATGACCATCATCATCATCTTTCATCATTCTTTATTGTCCACTTTTTGATGCTTATATGGTTCAGATAGAATTCATTGAGGGGAATTTTCTGCAGCTGAATGTCTTTCCTAGTGCCAACCCTTGCATGATTCCAAGCAAGGTAATACTGGAAACTAAAAAAACCTTGCTTTTATGATGGTGCTGTTCATTTACAACCATCACCTGATTTCTAAAGAAGGGTACACCCAAACACATTTGCATACTTACATATATCATATACATATTTATATATACAATAGGCTTCTTTCAGTTTCCGTCTAGTAAATCCACTCAGAAGACTTTGGTTGGTTTGAGGCTATAGTAGAAGACACTTGCTAAGCAGTGGAACTGAACCTAAGACCACA
>NC_068989.1:85690272-85693902 GCF_001194135.2 Octopus bimaculoides
ACACACACACACACACACACACACACAAAGGTATGAGAAGTACTGGTATCCAGAAGACTGAAGGTGGCAGGTAAGGTTATGTAAGAGCCACTTTCTATACCCATCCCTCCACCTTAGTGCCTTTCATACATATTATTCCACCTCCCACTCTTCCCACATATTCATTCCTTACTTTCTTATCTCTTCCTATCCCTCTCCTACTCCTATCCCATTCCTCTCATATCTTGACCACCGACTACTCTAGAGTTTCTACATGATTGCTTGGTTTGTCTGAAATAGCATCAAGTCTCCCTCAGATTACTTCTTAAAATAAGGTTACAATGGACATTGTAAACCAAGAATTTGTAAGATGATAAATATTGGTTGGCGCTGGAAGGGTGCCACACAATTCCTTACATCAATGTTTGAGGAAAATTAGCAGAACAAGAAAATATCCGAACATAAAAACAATCCATTTATTCTGTATGTACAAAAATGTAGACCTCAGGACAATCAGTAACCGGGTCTGGTGTGGAAGCAGCAAAGTCAGAGTCGATCATACTCTGTGAAGGCATTCTTCACACTAGTCCAGCTATAACGGAGCTGGTCAAATACCGAGCTGGTCAAATAACGGTCAGCAGCAGAGGCGAACAGAGAGCGGCTGAGAATACATCCGCCTAGTTCAGGGGCTGTGTCTTGAGTCTGAGATACAAGAGAACTCTGCTGCTGCTGGTTTTCTGCACATGCACATCAGGGACCTTTTGGCAGGCCTTCCAGAAGGTTCCAACCCTGTGCATGCGTGCTGGAGACCCTCAAAATGACGTCACTACAAATTAAAATTAGATGGATTGGTCATTCATCTACTCATCAGGGTTAATCTGGGGATGAATATTATTAACTACAAAACAACAACAATAACAATAGCATCAATGGTGCCACTATTATCTTCAAGCAGTCTAGAAATATCTACAACACTCCTGAACACGATAACATCGATAATGTTGTTGTTAACTTCAAACCAGTCTTGAGTGAGCTGACAGTTGATCAAAAACACTCCAGCCTGATATTTTCATGTGTTCAGCAAAGCCAGGGCTACATTATTCAATGCCATTTCTTTCAGACTAGGATTTGACGTGGATTTGGTAAATATTTCTAGCTAGTCAAGATTATTGATGGTGATAATTAAGTTGATGACAATGATAATTAAGTTGATGATGATTTATGTTGATAATGATGATGATAATTACCAGTCAACTGCTAATTGACCTGCTCTCTCTTCCCCCCACAGGATGTTGTTGCCACAGTTGTTGCTCATATCTACTTTATTTGGTAAGTATTCACCCTTTGTTCATTGGGATCACATAACTGCAGGGGGAAGGACTAGAGCTACCCTAGAAAAGCATCTGTAAGATATGCATGGTCGTGGTGGGGGATTGTGAGGGTATTTTGAGAGATATATTCAGGGTATGTTGGGATTGTGGTGCTCTTGAGAAGTATATTCAGGATGTGATGAGGCGGTGGTAACACTGAAAGATATATTCAGAGTGTTTGCAGCTGTGGTAGTGTTGAGGGGTATATTCAGGGTGTACCAGGGTGATGGTACCCTTCAGATATATATTCAGAGTGTGTACTAAGCTGATGATACTCCTGATTAGGTAAATTCAGATGGTGCTGAGATGGTGGTGACTTTGAGAGGTATATTCAGCATGTGCTAGGGTGATGGTACCCATAAGGGGTATGTTCAGGGTGTACTGGTGGGATATTAATAAAATTGACGCATATATTCAGGGTGTTGGGTTGGTGGTACCCTAGAGAAGTATATCAAACATATAGCAGGGTGGTGGCTGTTGTGATGCTGACGACTGATGATGAAAATTATGATGATGGAGAGGATGAGGAGAATAATGTTTATGAAAGAAATGATGATGATAATGATGGTGGTTATGATGATGGTGGTGATGATGATGTGATGATGATATTTGTTTTTATGTTTTTTGCAGTATGGAATATCCAAGCTGGTTACTAGTAAGTGTTAAAACTAATTCTAATTATTTATTAATTGTAGTTACTCTCTATTATTCTAATTAATTTTGAATCAAAGGGAACTACTGCCACCTGTTTAATATATGTGTATATGTGTATATATATATATATATATATATATATATATATATATATATATATATATATATATACACACGCGCATACATACATACATACATACATATATACACACACACACATATATATATATATATACATATAAAAGTTAATAAAGTATTATTACCATTATTAAAAATAACAATAATAATAAAGTGGCCAGCAAGTTTAACCTAAATAGCAAAAAAAGTATACAAATAGATTAAGGTACCGAAATACCAGCTTGCTAGAAATAGAAGTCAAAACTCCAAGGCCACAAATTTCTCACTATTAAGAAACACGCACGGTGAATGTAGCAAATATAAGAAAAATAGGCCTTGCCTTTGCATAAACCACAGAGCAAGAACAGATATCTTGGTATCAATTGATTTTGCCTTTTGTTCGTTATTACTTAAGGATCATCAATCAAGTTTATTGTATTCATCTATTTTTCAAAATATTCATTTTATTATACTATGCGCGTTTATTCACTTGAATGCCGGTGAGACATTCAAAAGGGAGGAAGTGAAATTTAAAATTTGATAAAGATATCTGTTCTTGCTTTGTGGTTTAAACAAAGGTAAGGCACCTTGGGCAATTGTCTTCTACTATAGCCTCGGGCCAACCAAAGCCTTGTGAGTGGATTTGGTAGACGGAAACTGAAAGAAGCCCATCGTATACATATGTGTGTGTTTGTGTTTTGTGTTTGTTCTCCCAACATCACTTGACAACCGATGTTGGTGTATTTATGTCCCCAAAACTTAGCAGTTTGGCAAAAGAGACTGATAGAATAAGTACTGGGCTTACAAAGAATGAGTCCTGGGGTCGATTTGTTTGACTAAAAGTGGTGCTCCAGCATGGCCACAGTCAAATAACTGAAACAAATAAAAGAATAAAAGAATATATACATATGTATATGACAGGCTTCTTTCAGTTTCCGTCTACCAAATCCCCTCACAAGGCTTTGGTCAGCCCGAGGTTATGTAGAAGGCACTTGCCCAAGGTGCCACGCAGTGGAACTGAACTCAGAATCAAGTGGGTGGTAAGCAAGCTACATACCCCACAACCATTCCTATATTTACTTATCCATACCTGGTGGTGTTGAATAATATTTCCTCTAAGACTTCTACGTTTCATTTATTTCAGCCCAAAGTGTTATGAAGATGAACTTACCTTTGTGAATTTTCATGGAAAGCAAAGGGAATTTAGGAGTGCAAATGGTACTTGTAATAATCTGAAGAACAAGTACTGGGGTGCCGCCTATAATGAATATTCACGTCTCATTCCACCGGCTTATCATGACGGTCAGTGAAGAAAGACACTCAAATGTCTCCATTTTTTCCTTTCCTGAATTCTGACCGAATTCTCTACTCTCTTCTGCTAACTTTTTTGCTCTCTCTCTCTCTCTCTCTTTCTTCTTCTTCTTCTTCTTCTTCTTCTTCTTCTTCTTCTTCTTCTTCTTCTTCTTCTTCTTCTTCTTCTTCTTCTTCTTCTTCTTCTTATTATTATTAT
>NC_068989.1:85693912-85698755 GCF_001194135.2 Octopus bimaculoides
TATTATTATTATTATTATTATTATTATTATTATTATTATTATTATTATTATTATTATTATTACCTCCACCTTAGCGAAGGCAGAGGTATTGTTTTCAGTCACGTTTGTTTGTTTGTTTGTTGGTTCGTGGACAAGACATCTCAAGAACTGCTGGATGGATTTGGATGAAACTTTCAGGGATGTTTGGCCTCACGACTGGCACAAACTGATTAGATTTTGGGATCAATTCGGTACCAGACAAGGATTCTTGATTATTTTCCCTGTTTTTTGTTACTTAATTTTTGAGAGCGGTCAGGTTCATTTTTAGTATTCTCATTTGCGAGAGCAGTTGAGTTTATTTTAGATATTCTCATTTTAAAAATCATCTCTTCTTAATCGTTGACAGGACGTTGGTGTTGCCTTGGCGGAGGTTTGCGCTCTCCGAGTGCTCTTGTTATTACTATTATTATTATTATTATTATTATTGTTATTATTATTATTATTATTATTATTATTATTATTATTATTATTATTGTTATTATCATTACTTTTATTATTATTTTCATTCTACCTCTTTACTTTTCAGGTTATGACAAACCAAAAATATATGGAAAGAGTGGAGGATTATTACCAAACGCTCGTGTTGTTGGGTGCAATCTATTTAGCGAACCTTTCAACGCAAAATGTCTGTCAAAACTGAGTCTTTTTACTGCATTCTTCTCTCAGGCGATTTCCCATGATTTGTCTGACACAAGTCGACCATCAAGTAAGTTTTTGTTTAAAGAGGACTTTGAGAGAACATAGTGACAATTTGGTTAAGGTTTGAAGGAAAAATATGTGCTTGAAATCTGAAAACCATTTCTTCTTTACATAGTTATTTTAGCTTTAATTTACTGTATTTGATGGCATAAAAGACACAAAGGGTATATTAAATGCACCCCAATGCTAGCAGCGCATATTCAAGATAACATGTTTTTCTTTCACTAAAGCATTTAATATAGGCTCAACTTTGTATATAGAACCCCAGGTGATATTTTTGAGTTATTCTTTTTTATAAAAAGTTCATCTTATGTGCCATCAAATACAATAATCCATTATCGTGATGAATGGTCCAAAATATAAGAGCTAACAAAAGTATTCCAAATGCAGGTGCAGTTTGTTAGTTAATTTGTCACATGTATTCTATTTCAAGACAGTTATGATTGTGTCATTGCTACTGTTCACTGAAGTGCATTATTCTAGTTGTCTGTCAATTGCTATTGTTGAAAATAAAAATAATCAATATAAACTAAATATGATAATTATCAATCAGATATAATCTTAACAGATGAGATATGATCACTGTACATGAAATATAATTCCTAATAACCATATATATATATATATATATATATATATATATATATATATATATACACACACATATATAAATATTAGATTGGAGCCTGGTGTTGCCATCCGGTTTCACCAGTCCTCAGTCAAATCGTCCAACCCATGCTAGCATGGAAAGCGGATGTTAAACGATGATGATGATGATGATGATGATATATATATATATATATATATATATATATATTCTGAGACCAAATATAACTATGACAGATCAAATATACTCACAACCGATCAGATGTGACACAGATCTGTTACAATAAAGAACACTGAAATCCATTGGAGATTTTTGATAAAAGATATTTATTTTTATTGAAAACAAAAAAATATTTATGGTACTTAGGAATGACAAATATTGAGATAGTTCAAAGCCCGTGTCCAGTCTGATGTTTGCCATCTACTGTCTATCAGAAGTGGCTAAAATATGCTGAATATATAGTGGTGGTCTTGCTCAGAAAAAGTGTGCCAAAAAGGAAATTACTGTTACATCCAGTTCCATACAAAGTCTTGAATGGTCTGATTTTTTTAATGATGTTGGTAATATTTTAGTAAATCACAATCATATTCTTGAGTTGCTTTTTGTATTGGATAAAGTGATTTGAGTTCAATTGCTAAATATTCCTGCTACAGAGCAAATGAGATATTGATCGATCAAATAAAACTAATACAGACCAAATATAATTACATGAGTATCAAACCCTGAACATTACTGTCTTAAATCCTCAGAATCATAGGATCAGTTATCCTATTTCCATGGTGTATAATGACTAAGAATGCAATGTTCCTCCTGTACATGATGTAATTATTAAAATGAAAGATGAAATGACACCACAATAGATCAAATCTAATCACAAGTCTAATAACATAACGGCAGATGAAATATTTACATTAAAAAATAACAAACAAACAACAGGGAATTTAATCTGAAATTGAACAAACATTTTTTCAAATTTGTAAAATATGTTTTTACTATTCTTCTATGTATTCCACAGATATTGATTGCTGTGGTGGCCCATTGAGGTAAGTGTTCAATTCTTTCTGCATTGCATCTTGTAGCATGGATGTGATTAAGTTTATCCAGTTGATATTTCTGATGATGACGATGACAACGATGATGGCGACAACAATGACAATGACAACAACGATGGAGAGACACTGAAGATGATTGTTGATGGTAGTAGTATTAGGATGATGATGTTGAAAATTGTGAAGTTGATTGTGTTGGTGGCAATGGTGATAATATGATGATGATTAGTAAAGTCACTTTGTTGCTGATGACAATACTACTGCTGCTTAGCATACAAAGTGAGGTGTATGGCTCTCTCTGGTAGGTATGTTAATTAACCAGACCAAACTGACTATGAATTCATACCAGAGCTCATCTCTTTCTTGTCAAAGACACTTAACTCTCAAACATGGCTTCCACAGAGAAACAGCAGCATCACAGAAAATACTCAATAACATTTAGTATACATCACTCTACGTTCAAAGTTCAAATTGTACCAACACCAAACTCATTCGTTTTCCATCTTTGCACTTCATTTTACTTTATTTTATATCATTTTTAAACACTGTTATGTATATTCTGTATGTTTTAATACTTTTATATATTCGCACTGCATCAATTTTTCTGCAACTGATAATCCAGCATCTCTTTTTAATTTGGACTATTAATAACTTTTTCACAACCAAGTCTTCACAACACACATTTATTTATTTGTTAGTAACTCATCATGAAGGTAGAAACACTCTTCTTATACATGATTGCAATAATATGAGAATGCAAACGTTTAAAAATAAATTCAGCACCATATGCTAATATTCTAAAGACCCTTTTTCTCCAAAGAGCAAATGGATAGAGATATCATTACATCCATTGCAGTGGATGTAAAAAAAAAAAAATTTAAAACTGGTACTCCATTGGTTATGACAATAAAGGTTCTGCTTGTGAAATTAACATGCAAGTGGCTGAGTACTCCACAGACATGGATACCCTTAACATAGTTCTCAGGGAGATTCAGTGTGACACAAAATGTGACAAGGCTGGCCCTTTGAATTACAGGTACAATTGGGGTTTTTTTTTTTTGCCAGCTGAGTGGACTGGGATAATGTGAAATGAAGTGTCTTGCTCAAGGACATAACATGCTGCCAGGAATTGAACTCACAGCCCTATGTCTATGAGCTGAATACCCTAACCACTAAAACATGTACCTTCACCAGAGGATACAGTATTCTAGCAGGAAAGGAGAAACAATTAATATTGACATTTTGCAGTTACATTTCAAGAGATGGCCTGGCACTGGCATTGAATTTTGTTTTAAGTATTAGCAAATGGCATTAGATTTTGTTTTAGGTATTAGAATAAAGCATTAGATTGTTTCGACTTTTGCACCTTGATATTATAGTAAAGGGATTGGAAAAATATTTCCAATTTTATAACACAATCATGGCAAATAAACAAAGGTGTGTTGTGAAAAGTTATTGATTATGTGGTGCCTGTCTGCCAGGAATTTACCAGGAATTGTTATCACATGCCTTCTGTTAATCAAACAAAACAGATCATCTGGCATGGATCTGGGTCAAGGAATGATAGAAAATTGATGCTGCATCTTTATAATGTTAAAAAAAAAATTATATATATGCATTGTTTTATAGATTTTTAACAATTGTCTTAATTTTATGTTTATTTCCAGGAACAAATCAATATGCTTTCCCATAGTTTATAGCAGTCACTGTCACCTGGATAAATGTAGTGGTTACTACTATTCATATTATGGCTTCCCGAATTACTACCAAAATGGTCGTTATCTTCTTCGTTATCCTTCTCATTATCCACTTCATTATCCAACTCATTATCCACCTCGTTATCCTCTTCATTATCCCATTCGTTATCCCCTTCGCTATCCACTTCGTTACCCATTTCATCAACAATCAATTCATATCAGTCAGAAAAACAACCATAACTTAAACTTGCATCTGAATCAAAATCATCACCACCACCATCACCATGGTGACCATTATCTTGACCTGCACTTTTACAACCAACACTATCCCCATTATTACCCCAGCAAAACCCCTTATAATTACCATCTTGGGCCATATGGGAAAAAATTCAGTGAATCTCACAGTCAAACATCACATAGTCACACTCGGGTGTCTCATACTCGCACTCAGGTATCTCATACTCATTCACACTTACTGCATCCTTTTGGATTACACAAGCATGTACATTTATTGCACCCTCACTCTCACTTGGCCCATCTCCACACTCACAGTCACGCATCACGCAAACATGAGGAGAACTTAGCTTCTGCTCACTTGCACATAACTCATGCTCAATCACATTTAGCACAAGCTCACTCACACTCTTTATATCCTTATCGAGGGTTGAGTCCCACTCAAATCCATGCATTGCACCAGCATGTACATTTATTGCACCCTCACTCTCACTTGGCCCATCTCCACACTCACAGTC
>NC_068989.1:85700095-85702779 GCF_001194135.2 Octopus bimaculoides
GATTACACAAGCATGTACATTTATTGCACCCTCACTCTCACTTGGCCCATCTCCACACTCACAGTCACGCATCACGCAAACATGAGGAGCACTTAGCTTCTGCTCACTTGCACATAACTCATGCTCACTCACATTTAGCACAAGCTCACTCACACTCTTTATATCCTTATCAAGAGTTGAGTCCCACTCATATCCATGCATTACACAAGCATGTACGTTTATTGCACGCTCATTCACACTTGGCGCACAAACTCAGTAGCCTGCTGCACACATTGCACAGTCACACTTCGCACAGTCACACATCGCACAGTCACACTTCGCACAGTCACACATCAAACAGTCACACATCACACATTCACACTTCACACAGTCACACTTCACACAGCCAAACATCACACAGCCAAACATCTCATAGTCACACTCACACCCCTCATACCTTCTTAAACTTGCCACACTACTATACAGACACTCAAGATCCCTCTCTGGGTCATCATTATCCCTATGATCTTTACTCTTCTAAAACAAACACCTTTCACACCTTTTCAGACCCTTATTATTCTAAACCAAGCAAATTTCATGGTGATGTAACCCAAACTTACAATAATGATGGTTACTTAATTCGTTATAAAAGATCTGTTTCTAAACCCTCTCTTCCTAAACCTAAATCTCATAACTATCCTAATAAGCACCCTCATCATGCTAAATATTATTACCCTCATGGTCCTAAATATTATCCCCATCATGGTTCTAAATCCCATTCTCATCATGGCTCTAAATATTCTCACCATTATGTTTCTAAGCTGCTCCATTCTAAACACTACAAACATCTTTATTCTAAACCCTATTACCTTTCTGGTAAAGGGCGTCCTTCCAGTCTCAGATCTCACCCATATACTCAACCCTACCCAAAACTTTATTATCCTTATGACTACGGATATCTTTACCCTTCTAAAATTAATTACCTTCACCCCTTTTCAGACCATTACTATTCTAAACCAAGCAAATTTTATGATTATGGAACCCAATTTTACTTTCCCCGTTATAAAAGATCTATTTCTAAATCTCCTCTTCCTCATGACTTTGTACACCATTTAGTTGATAAACATCATCATCATGTTAAATCTCATCCTCATCATGTTAAATCTCATCATCATCACATCTCTAAAGTTTATCGCCATCATGGTCCTAAATATTATCCCCATCATGGTCCTAAATATTATCACCCTCATGGTCCTAAATATTATCCCCATCATGGTCCTAAATATTATCACCCTCATGGTCCTAAATATAATCCCCATCATGGTCCTAAATATTATCACCCTCATGGTCCTAAATATTATCGGCATCATGGTCCTGTGCCCCTCCTTCATAAACACTACAAACATCCTTATTCTGGACCCCATCGCTTTTATCGTAAAGGACACCCATCCAATTTCAGATCTCACCGATACCCACATCACTATGAATTCCCTTATTATTGGAATCCCTACTACATTCCTGAATATAACTATTATAGAGGATCTTACAACCCAAAAGCTCCACAGTCCAAATTAATTTCTTTGCAAAAAAGGGATGCTGGTTCTTTTGAAAGATATAAGAGATCTGCTAATGAAAACTCATATCCTTCAAAACTCCACCAACATTATCCCTATGGAGACTCTTACTCATTGAAACTCTACCCCACTCATCACTATGGAAGCTCTTACTCTTATAAACACTATGACCCTCACCACTATGGAAGCTCTTATCCATCAAAACCCTACGATTATTACCCCTATGGAAGCTCTTACTTATCAAAATCTCACTATTATTACCCCTATGGAAGCTCTTATCCATCGAAACCACTATGGAAGCCCACTCACTACTATGGAAACTCTTACTCTTATAAACACTACGACCCTCACCACTATGGAAAACCCTACCACCTTCATCACTATGGCGACCTTTACTCTTCTAAACCTCACTATCTTCACCACTATGGAAGCTCTTACAAAGCACCATGTAAGAAATCTTGTATAAATCTTGTACGATCATCAAAGTCACCATTTATCAACACTGTTCGTAAGTAAAAGTTTTGTATTTTTACACTTCTTGGGCAGCTATGGGTTGGGGGAGAAGGTTCATAAGTATCACCATTATAGGTTTTTATACTCTGGTGAAATAAAGAAATCAAGTCGTAAATAAACGTAAAATTATATATATATAATGGATAATAAAACGAATGGTTTACACCTGTTGTTGAGTGTCCCACCTATGAGGAATCTATGCTAGATGTGTCAAAAAAATTGTCGTGATTAATAATAAATTCACGTACATTCCATCTTTCATTTACCATATATATCTATATCTATATATCTAAACTGGCAACATGACCATCCCCAAGTGCAACAATATATATATATATATATATATGTATGTAGGTATTATGTATGTATGTATGTATGTATACTCTCTTTTACTTGTTTCAGTCATTTGACTGTGGCCATGCTGGAGCACCGCCTTTAGTCAAGCAAATCGACTTCAGGACTTATTCTTTGGAAGCCTAGTACTTATTCTATTGGGGTCTTTTGCCAAACCGCTAAGTTACGGGGACGTAAACACACCAGCATCGGTTGTCAAGCGATGTTGGGGGGACAAACACAGACACACAAACATATACACACACACACATATATATATATATA
>NC_068989.1:85704253-85709992 GCF_001194135.2 Octopus bimaculoides
TACCACCACCACCACCACCACCACTACTACTACTACTACTACCACTACTACTACTACTACTACTACTACTACTACTACCACTACTACTACTACTACTACTACTACTACTACTACCACCACCACCACCACCACTACTACTACTACTACTACTACTACTACTACTACTACTACTACTACTACTACTACTACTACTACTACCACTACTACTTATCTGATAAACCTATGGAGGTCACAATGCTCTATTATCTCTTATTGATTCTGCTGTTTTTGTTGTCTTTGACAGGAGAACAAGTGAATGAGGTGACCTCGTTCTTGGATGGCTCCTTTATTTATGGAACACACGACCTGAGAGAACTGCAGCTAGGAAAATATGGTAACATTTAGCAATTAGATTCTTTCTTTATATGATTGTGTGTGTGTGTGCATGTGTGTGCGTGTGTGTGTGTGTGTGCACGTGTACATGTGTGTGCATGCATGTGTATATATGCGTGACTACGTGTATGTGTGTGTGTGTATATATATGTATGTATGTGGGTATATATGTGTGAATACATGAATGTGTATACGTGTGATTATATATATATGTCTGTTTATGTTGTGCCTTTAGGTGTACATGTGTGTGTATGCATGTGTGTAAATGTGTCTGTATATGTGTGTATATATGCGTGTATATGTGTATGCATATACATGTGTATGTTGTATATTTAGGTGTGCATGTGTTTTATATATGTGCGTATATGTATATGCATGTATATGTATGTATATCTATAAGGTTGCTGAAACATGCATCCATCATTAACAAATGGTTAAACGGAAATCTATACAGAATTCTTTTAATTACAGGATTGCTGAGAACATCTGAATGCTTAAGTTTACCATTTCCACCAATAAGTAAATACAAGAATAATCACTACTACAAACATTCAACACCGTACCCCTGCTTCAAAACAGGTAAATGGCACCATGCAGAATCATTCTTACTACTTCAAAGACATTATTATGTCACTGCTTTATTTATTTTTTTATTGCCCACGGATGGGGGGGGGGGCACTAAACATAGAGGGGACAAACAAGGACAGACAAAGGGATTAAGTTGATTACATCGACCCCAGTGCTTAACTGGTACTTATTTAATCGACCTTGAAAGGCAAAGTTGACTTTGGCAGAAATTGAACTCAGAATGTAAAGACAGATGAAATACCGCTAAGAATTTTGCCTGGTGTGCTAATGTCCCTGCCAGCTCATCGCCTTATGTCACTGCTTTATGGTCAGTGTGAGAAGAACTAAGCTACTGATTAGACTGTGGAACACACATTTTGTCCTTGAGTAGTAACTGTTATTTCCAATTTGCTTACCCCTAGAGACTGTGAAAAATGGCTAATATTTCCTTTAAACTTCGCTTTTGTTATAATTATTCAAGCCTCAAAGAATTTCTCTCAATGCATGGCTATGATGCTCCCCCATTACTCTTGCTCGTGATTAGAGATGCGCATATTGTCAGTCACTTAGGAACATACTCAGGCAGTTAAGGTCAAGCAACTGACAAACGAATTTGTGATATTAGGCAGAATATTAGTGCTGAATCTGTCTGAAATGTAATGGAAAATAGATCAGTTTGAAAACATCGATGTCCTGGTCACAAAAGAAAGTTTGAAAGGAATGGTAGTCATTTCCTTTGATTTCTAGATAGAAACAAATAGGAAATAACACTTACCAAAGGATAACAAAAATTTGTTACATAAAACTTTTGTTATACAGTGTTATTGCATCCATAAATTGGTGCATCAAAGTAACCAAAATATGGTCTGTAGTTAAGTTGTTCATTTGGCTGCTTAGGTAACCTTATTATTGTCATTAGTATGAAACTGGCTTGGATTTTCCTTCCTTCACATTCTCTTTTGAGTTTGGGTGTTGGACAGCAATACAATTAAAAGTAGGATCAAGTTGTTAATGATTGACCAGCTGTGGCATGAACAAGCTGGAGCAGCTGAAACATCAACCTTGAAAGCCAATGAAACACTTGTTTCTTTAATAGTGCTACCACCACACCATTCATGATGATAAGTAGTTTCACATTATGAAACCTTCTTTACAGACAGGTAGACTGGGCTGTTGAGATTAAAGTGTTTTCTTCACAGACACAACATCAGTTATGACAACAAAGCTTTCAGTTGATCTGATCAATGGAACACCCTGATTGTGGAATTAATGTGCAAGTGACTGAGCACTCTACAGACACATGTACCCTTAACATACTTTTTAGAGAGATTTGATGAGACACAGAATATGACAAGGCTGGCCCTTTGAACTGCAGGTGCAATTAATTTTTGCTGACTGAATTTTGTTTAAATAAGGAGGGCACATTAGATAATAAGCCATATTTTAATTAACCCTTAACATTTAAACCAGCCATATCCAGTCCAATTATTCTACCTGTTTTATCTTCAAACTGGCCAGATCCAACCTCTCACACCTACCCTACAATTCCACTCTAAAGATAAACAATCATCATTTCGGAATCTTAAAGCTACAAGATAATACAGGATTAACTTTAAAGAATGTGAATAAATTAGTATTACATTTGATAAAGTAATCTGAATGCTAAAGGGTTAAGGTGCATAAAATGGCTGACTACAAACTGAAATAAAGTGACTGAAAGAATTTACAAGAATCTACCTGGTGTTGTTTTCACAAATATTATGTGTATTTATTTTTTAATTGTTTTTGTTAAAAATCAGAAGTGAATTAAAATGCTTTTACAGGACAGTAAAACAAATATCAGGTAAACTTTTGAAATTTTTCCTACTCATTTTCTTTCATTTTGTAGTCAGCCATTTTATGTGTCTACATTGAAAGATTGCCAAATAATAATGTTGTCCAAGATACACCATGACTGACAACCCCACCCCACTCAAAAAACCCCAAAACAGGAAATGTCTGAAATATAATGCTTTTCATTAATTTTCATAGTCACAAGCTGCTTGTGACTAAACAACAACAACAACGACTGGTTTACGAAATGAACCCTGGCAGTACATGTCTTGGTACTTAAGCCAAAGGAAGTGATTTCTCAATATGTATGGTCCACTCTTTGTTTTGAGTTAATTTTCTGACAATTCCTTCTTTCGCTCTTTTAATTGTCACAGGAGACAGCAGAGATAGCAGTAATGTCAACCTTATTGTCCTCCACACAATATTTCTACGAGAACACAACAGAATTGCCTGGAAACTTCACTTGTTGAATCCCCACTGGAATAATGACCAGTTGTTTTATACAACACGAGATATAATCGGTGCCATACTTCAACACATAACATACAATGAATACCTACCGGTCATCCTTGGTTATAAAACAATGAAAAGTTTGAAACTTACCAGTGGTTGTAAATACCGTAAGTATTATAGTTTTACATGGCGAGCCTTGTATTTTTAGTCTTTGTTTATGTGCACATGTGATGTGTGTGTGTGTGTGTGTGTGTGTGTGTGTGTGTGTGTGTGTGTGTGTGTGTGTGTGTGTGTGTGTGTGTGTGTGTGTGTGTGTGTTTGCTCTTATATTAAATGTGTATTAAGCTTGCAAAAGCTGATGAAGTGCAGCAAATACTTAATCAAAGTACTTTTCAAGACTAATGTCAAACACACACACATATACACAACACACACACACATACACACACACACATGCACGCACACACACACACATACACACACTGCTGTTTTTGTCATAAATATTCTCTTTGATAATCATTCTGTATTCTATGTCAACAGCATTTTTCACTTCTTTCTATTCTACAGATTACAACGACAAACTAAATCCATCCATCATAAACTCTGTTGCAACTGCAGTATTCCGTTTTAGCCATTTCATGCTTCGAGCCAATATTTTATCATACTATGATAACAAAGGTGCTCCAGTATGTCACTTGAAAGATAATTTTGTGCTCTTCAAAAAACATCCATTGATATGCTCTAAAAAGAAGTATTACTTCCGATTTAGCAGCCTTATAAAGAGTACAAAACCACTCTTGAAGACCATTACTCGTTTCCCGAACTTCCTCAGAGGTCAGTTAAACCAACATGCACAGAAGGTTTCAGCTTTCAGAATTGATGGATTGGGTGATATTTTCTCCAAAAACCAATTTGATCTTGGCAGTGTCTTCATACAAAAGGGAAGAGATCATGGTTTGCCCGGTTACACTCATTACAGGAAGTTGTGTGCATCCTTTTATGATAAATATGTTCCTGTGAAGAGTTTCTCGGATTTGGTCAACCATCCTTTGTTTGTTAGAAAGAAACTGAAGACACTTTACAAGTAAAGCTATTAATCTTTTATTTTTATTTTATTTAACTTTTTCTCCAAACTTCATTAAAAATATGGAGTTTGAAATAGTAATCTATTGAATGTAGTGCGGTGGTATGGACAAGTGTTGAGGAGGGATGAGGACCATGTTCTAAGGAGAGTGCTTGAGTTTACAGTGAATGAACTGTGAAAGCGAAGTCAAACAAAGAAAACGTTGAGGGTAGAGGAGGGTAGAGGAGGAGATTGGGAGGATGCCCAAAACCGGGTGAGATGGCGAGATGGTGTGAGGGCAATTGCTGTAAGAGCAAGGTAGATTCAGCTACCCTGTTAATGGGGACAAACCCGGATTTAAAATACTGGAATTCATTCATGAAGTCCCCTACTAATAGGAAAGGAAAAGAATGGGCTTTTCCTTCCTTCTTCAGTATTCCTATGTTTTATAGAGTGGAAAAGTTTTTTCCCATCCTTAACATCAATTTTTTAACATTCCCCTCCACCATTTCTGTAGTCTTTCCTTTTCCTATGAAGAATGGGATTTCAAGATTCAGCTATTCCCAAATTTCACCAGAAACAGATTTGTTGTGGCTCACATACGATCCTGTGATCCAGGTTAAAAACAAAAAGCTACAAATTGAAACAGTTATCTACTCCACCCCCAACTTAGTCAAACTAGTACTATATATTTTTTTTTTACTATCAGTCCAATATCTTTGAGATATTATATCTAATATCTATATAATCATCTAATATCTGTATATAATATCTATAGTTATTTGATTATAAAATACTCACTTCAAAGAGGTTTACAAATGAATAACCCTGCAATGGACTGGTGTGCCATTTAGGGGGACTGTTGTGATCTTGGTCACTTATATTCCATGGAAACTAGGTAACCAGCCTTAAGGAATCCTAGGACTTGAGATAGTAATGTTTAATGGTTAATGATAATGATAATAAGTTCTGTGGTTAATTAAATATTCCTACAAGGCATCCTAAATGTGAAGAGACTTAGAATAGAAGATAAATACAGTGAAAAAAGTTGTTAGAAATCAACTTTTCATTTACTCTTTTACTTGATTCAACCAGTTAGCTATGGTCAAACTAGTGCTATCTTTTTTTACTATCGGTCCAATATCTTTTAGATATTATATCTAACTAGCAGAAATACCCGGCGTTGCACGGGTTAAAGAGAATAATGAAATCTAAAAACGCCGTCTAGACTACGCATCATCTTTATATATAGAGATGTATATACACACACGCACCCAAACACACGTATATATTATGTATATCAATATAAATATATGAAAGTCAATGAAGTTTCGTAAAAGAAGGTGATCATGTACATACTTTCTTGCTGTTGTGATTATAACACCTCATTGTAAACTATGTTCCTTGTTTTCCCTTGTGGAGCATATACAAATAGTTTTTTGTTGCTGCCC
>NC_068989.1:85710866-85719956 GCF_001194135.2 Octopus bimaculoides
TCTTTCTGTCTCTCTCTTTCTTTCTTTCTCTCTCTGTGAAAGTATCTGTCACTACAGTATCGAAATGTGATTGTTTCAGTTAGTGGAATAGTTTCATTTTTAAAGTGAAAGTATTTGACATGAGTGTTTTTGTTTCACTTTTGACACGTAATACTTAAATAGTGGAGGAGATATTATGTTGCCATGTGCTCGAACTCTGCAAGAAGTTAATAATTTTTTTTGACTAAAACACAACTGGAACCCTAAGTAAGGCATGTGTAAAATTTGAATGAAATTGGTTGCGTAGTTCTCGAGTTTTAGGGATTCACACAGACAGACAGACAGACAGACACACATTCTCATTTTTATATATATAGATATCTATTTAATCATCTAATATCCGTATATAATATCTATATATAATCTAATGCCTATATTATAATACATCTTTTATACACTTCACATATTACTAACCAGTTGTTTCTCCTACATGCTTACAGATGTGTGGATGATATTGATTTGTTAGTTGGTGGAATAACAGAGACACCAACAAATGGTGCTGTCTTTGGACCACTCTTCCAATGTCTAATGGGAACTCAGATGTTTAAATTAAAGTTCGGTGATAGGTTTTGGTACCAAAACCACAGATTCACTCCAGGTAAAGTTACATTTCTCAAATATATTCTTCTTTTTTCAGTTAAAAATACAGATAATAAAGAAATAGCAACAATCATTATTATAACTGTGAAGAAAGGTAGTGAGCAGGCAGGATCATTAATGCTAAGCATTTTGTCTGTCTTCTCAATCTGAGTTCAAATTCCACTGAGGTCAACTTTGCCTTTTATTCTTTCAGGGTCAATAAAACAAGTACCAGTTGAACACTGGGGTTGATGTAATCATCTATTCTCTCTCCACTAATTTCAAGTCTTATGCTTATAATAGAAAATATTATTACTCTGAGAGTGATAGAGCAGCAGAATTGTTACTCTACAGATGAAATGTCTTGTAGAATTTGTCCAGACACTTCCCATTTAAGTTCAAATTCTGCTGAAGTTGACATAGCCTTTCATCCTTCCAGGGGAATAAAATAAAATATTGGTTATCTAACCCTTCACTCCAAATTTCTGGGTCTGTGCCAATGTCAGAAATTATTCCTACTTTTGTGAGGATGATGCTTTTAATAGAAGCAATAGACCAAAATAGATATTTTTTCAGGATTTAAAAACTTTAAGTTCAAATCCTACAATGTCACCTTTGCCCTTCATCTCACTGAGGTCAATAAAAAAAAATGTACCAATCAATTATTGGGGTTAATTTATTCAACTGATTTCTCCCATTCAGTTTATGGCCTTGTGTTTGAGCTAAATTTGATTATTGTTATTATTATTATTATTATTATTATTATTATTATTATTATTTTGATGAAAACTTGCAGCTTATTTTGCTGGGTATGAGGGAAAGTGTCAGCTGTCCACAGCCAGCAGACTAAGGTGACACTTGTTTACTGATCATGCTTCAAGAACCCTGAGGAGAGCTCTTGCAGTTCTAAGTAATGATGACTTTTGCAGGGGTTCTATCTTTACATTTGTACCAATCTTTTTGGTCTGTGCTGGTAGTTGAGTGCTGATACTTCCAAGCTCACCATTTACAACTGGTATCACATTCCCTCTCTTCATTGCACACAACCTGTGTATTTCCAACTTCAGATCATCATAGTTGTATGGTTTTTCTTCTTTCTCATTTATCCTGTTGTCACTGGGACATGCTATGTCAATTCTCATGCAAATTTTTTTCTTTTTTGTTCACTACAACAATGTCAGGTTTCCAATGTCTGATCTGATGGTCACATTGCAATCTTCATTCTCAGTAACTCCTGGGATTTGATCATACCACGCCCTTGCTCTTTGTTGGCTGTAATTTTCACAAAGCTCCGAATGGATCATTCTTGCCACTTTGTCATGTTGTCTTTTGTATTCATGTTGTGCCAACTAACAATGTGCCATACTGTTTCATCCCTCTCATCATACATTCTGCATTTGTTACTCTCAGTTGCATTGTCAATTCTGCACTTCACATAGTTTGTCCTTAATGCTTGTTCTTGTGCTGCGCATATAAGTGCTTCTGTCTCTAGCTTGTTCTTGTGCCACTCATGGAGAAATCCAAGTATCAGAGGATCCCTCAAAAAGATCATTGACCTGTAAATACAGGCATTTCTTCCTCTGTCTGGTGGTCATAACAAAGGAGATTACATAGTGAACAAAATTAAAAAGACTAGCAACAGATGTTTTTCTTCTTTAGTCAGGCCCTCACAACACAACTGACAGCAACTGTGTGTACCCTGTTTTGTCTTTGTTCTTGTATTTTCTATTATACTGAACAAATTCTACATGATATGGTGTGCAGTGCTTCGTCACACTGTCTTCTGTATGTTATAGTGTTTTACTTGGTTATTTTTTATATTCCTATTTGCATAAAATGACTTTGAATAGAATTGAATAATTAAGTTTTGTCGTCCCTGAATCTGCTTTCAGCACAATTGGCATCAATAAGCTCAGTGAAGATGAGCAGAATTATCTACGATAACACAAACGTCAGAGACATTCAACCAAACCCATTCTACGTGCCACATTGGTAAGAAATATATTATCATTGTTGTTACTACTATTACTATTACTGCTGCTGCTGCTGCTACTACTACTACTACTACTACTACTACTACTACTACTACTACTACTAAGGCAGTGATTGTTAGCATGCTGGACAAAATGCTTACTGGCATTATCAGTGAAACACTAGGAGTCGATGTAATCGACCAGTCTCAACTCCACAAATCTGAGGCCCAGTGCCTCGAGTAGAAAGGATTATTATTATTATTATTATTATTATTATTATTATTATTATTATTATCATTACCTTTCCTAAAAATGTAAGGATAGTCATGGCTAGAATCCCTTGTATCATATCCCTCTTCTAGCAAAGCCAGTTTAGGGCTATAGAAAAACAATAACAATACCCTTCATTTTTTTTTCATAAAACTAAAAAAAATAAGAATTTGAATTTGAATTTTACATATTTTTGCTTTTCAGTTATGGATATGAGTGTGGATATAACCGAAAATATTTCCCTTTCAAACCAATTGATTTGACTCCTTGGAAAGAGGTAAAGAAATTAATCTGAAAATACATGTAATCCAAAATATTCATCTAAAAATAGTTAAATTAGTGGATAACACATTCAACCCTTTTGTTACTGTATTTATTTTGAGATGCTCTGTGTTTCTTTCAGTTTAATTTTAAATATAACAAATCATTTAGTAAAATAACTTAATTATCATTAAGCTAGCGTTAGGAACATAAATTGTGACTAAAGTTTGGTGAAAGATTTTAATTCAAAACTTATGAAAACAAGTCATTTGTACTACAGAGCCAGAGGTGGTTTCAGTCAGGTTGATATCAAAAGGGTTAACACTTTTGACAAAAATAATCATATTATAAAGAAAACAGCCATGCTGTTGAAGAATTTATAGTCAAATGAATCAACTGCAGTACTTTTTTTTAAAGCCTGATACTTATTCTACAGTCTTTTTTGCCAAACCACTAAGGTGTTAAGATGTAAACACACTAGCATCAGTGTTAAGTTGTGCTGGTGGTGGTGGTGGAGGACAAACACACACATACATACACTGGCCTTCTTTCAGTTTCTGTTTATCAAATCCACTCACAAGGCTTTGGTCAGCCTGAGGTTATAGTAGAAGACACTTGTCCAAGGTGTCACACATTGGGGCTGAACCTGAAACCATGTGGTTGGGAAGCAAACTTCTTACCAAACAGCCACGATCTGAAATATAAGGTTTCTACTGTTCAAAATATTTCGTTTTTATTAAGGTGGTGAGCTGGCAGAAACGTTAGCATGCTGGGTGAAATACTTAGCAGTATTTAGTCTGTCTTTATGTTCTGAGTTCAAATTCCACCAAGGTTGATTTTTGTTTTTCATCCTTTCGGGGGTCAATAAATTAAGTACTAGTTGTGTACTGGGGTCGACCTAATTGACTGACCCCACCTCCCCCAAAATTTCGGGCCTTGTGCCTAGAGTAGAAAAGAATATTTACAAATCTCAACACTCCTAAAAATTTTGTTTCCTTTTTTTGATATTGCTTTTTTTCTTCTTATTTTTCAGTATTATTAATGGAAGTTTAAGAAAAACACTTTATTCCCTGTAAAGACGACTTGACTCAGATGGAAATAATGGATTTTTATATATATATATATCTTGCTTTTAAATGAATTAACATTTTGAGAGGGTTGCATCAATTTTTCTTCTTTTGATGTCAGAATCAAGTAATTGTAGATCTGGTTTAAAATAAAGTTTTGTTTTGCCCTTACTGTGTCTCCTTTTGATATTTTGTTTTTTATGCATGTATGATAAAACACTCTTCTTCTATAATAATAATGATAATAACAGTTTCAATGTTTGGCACAAGGCCAGCAATGTTGGGGGAGGGTGTAAATTGATTAAATCGACACCAGTGCTCGACTTGTACTTATTTCATCAACCCCATAAAGACAAAAAGTAAAGGCAACTTTGAACTCAGAACATAAAGATGTGAAAAATGCTGCTAAGCATTTAGCCAGGCATGCTGATGATTCTGCCAGCTTGCTGCCTTAGTATTAATAATAATAATAATAATGATGATGCAATTTCACCATTCAAACTGACAGAAAGATAGATGCGAGTAGGCCAGACATTATATGAAAGGCACCATCATTTCTCTCCCCAACGTCCCCCATGGTCAGTTGTCATCTGGGATGCGCTATGATGTAAGATTCATAACCTACCATCTCTAATCATTGAAATTTGCCAAATTTAACCTAGGGATTTAAAATTTGTAAGGAACTTAAACCAGAGTTTTACAAACCAATAGGAGCAATTAGACCATGGGAAAAATATACACGGACTTAGATACGTAAGACCATGTATATGTTCTGAAAAGAAATCGTTATTTGCTAGTGCTGGTGGATGAATACTCATAATATATCTTTAAATTCCCATGTCCAGACATGACAATCGATATTGTGATTAGTCATCGACTACCACTATTTCCTATGAGCGATTCATCAAATTACATTCATTCAGATCGGGGCATGCAGTTCGAAGGAGATGAAATCAATAAATTTCTCCTTATGTATTCAACGCAGACATTGTGTACCTAGAATTACATAAATTTTCTTTTTCTTAATTTTTATTAAGATAGAGTGCGGTTTGAGGGATATTAAACTGCTATTTCTGTTTTTTATGAGACGATAAATTAAACTTCAGAGACATACGAAGGGATGCTGAAAAGTTTCTGGCTTTGGGTAAAAGAAAATATAGGGGGATCAGTTGATTATGATTTTATTCAACACATTCCCCTCTCTGGTTCACTTATTGCAGCGGTCCTTCAGTTTTTCTAAGCCCTATAAAAGAATTCGGAAGATTGGGCCTCCAACCAAATCTTTCGTGAGACCCTTAAAGCCAAGAACTTTTCAGCACTCCCTCGTACTGTGTCGATCAATACTCTTATAATGTGCGGAATATTTTAAACATACATGGGCAGCAATTTCTTTTCAACACTCACGAATTCCGCAAGACGAAGTTCTCAAGTAGTCCTTACTATACACAGTTTGATCCTGGGAAGTAAACAATACATATATTTATGTATGCATGTAAACATACATAAATACGTACATACATTTATACAGACACACACCGAGAACAAAGGGAATCTCTGCGCGATCGCCCAATCTACTAATAACGGCACTTAAATCTCTCTTTACATATGATTACATCCAGCCTGGAAAAAATATTACGGGGCAGTTATGATTAGAATGATCAGGGCTGGCTTGAGACTGTTTGTATTATATGAGGAGCATATATTACTTTGTATTTGATATATGCAAACCTCAAAATGCCGAGAATTCCGCAAATACGGTCATTCCACCCTTTCTAATTTCAGATCCTTCCAGTATTTACAAGTTAGCCTGTAATTAGTTGGTTGTCCTCGACTCAGTAACCTTCCTATTAATAACCTCAGTCCGTACAAATATAGATTTGGCAACTGCTGCTCTGTTTTTACTGCGCTTCATTTGTGTATGTGCATGTGTTCATATACAGGAACATGTGTGTGCGCGTATGTGTGTGTGTATATATATATATATATATATATATATATATATATTAGACGAAGAACAGATAATCAAGTAGAGTATTCTTTCACAGAAGAATTTAAAAATCATAAAATTTATGAATTAAATATTATTATCCTTTATAATTACATAATTTCTCTTTTCTAAATTCAGAATTGAGAATAAATTGTTATTATGTTAACGCACTTAAAAAGAAAGATTTCCAGTCATTTTTAAGACATGAGAAATTGGTGACATGCTAAAAACGGTGAGACATTAGAAAATTCCGGTATTTAGTTTTGTTCCTCTACGCGTTGAGTTCCAATCACGCTGGAGTCAACTTCACTTCCTGGCCTTTTGGGTTTAAGAAAATAAGTGTCAGACAAACACTGCGATTGATTTAATTGACTAGTTCGTTTTTTTTTTCCTATTCATAACACTGTTTCAGTGTGGTAAACTGATAAAGAAAAATAAACTAGAAGGAACTTGTGATCGAGGCCCCCAAACCAATTTTAGAGAACATTTACGAAAGAGAATCTTGAGTTAAGTGAGGATAGATGAGTTATAACGTTTCAGCTTTGAAGATATGAAAGTTTGTTGGATGTCTTCGAAGGTCTGAGTTCAAGAAACGTTACCTTTTATTAATAAATTAACGTTTAGTTCTGTCTTACTATATTTTGACTTAATTTTCCCATATTCTTTGTAATAGTCGTCTAAATAATTATCAATAATATACTAGAGTCAATTCATCGCCTAAATTTCTCTAGAGGAAATAGTCTTATGCCTTGCAATTGAAATTATTGTTATTACAGAGTAATTAAAGGAAAGGGAAAATTGGAGGTCCAATACAAATCGGCTCTAGAACATAAGTAAACGTGAAAATTCAAGACTATCGCCACCTTGTATTCACTTCCCCATAGTATCACTTACAGAAAGATATTCCTCCACAAAGAAAGGTTAAAAAAACCCAAAAAACTGCGATCCAAGTAAACTAGTGATGGTATGAGGCCGGCAAAATAAAACAAATAAAGAACCAATAAATTTCATAAAATAACGAAATGATGAAGCGAGATAAAAAGAGGTGAGTTGTGACACGTCGGAAAGCAGGTATCTCCGTCAATAAATATTGATTTCAAATTTTAACATAAGGCTAGCAATTTCGGGGGAGGAGGTAAGTCGATTACATCGACCTTAGGGGTCAGCTGGTACTTATTTCATCGATTTCGACCTTGGCGGAATTTGAACTCAGAACGTAAAGAAGAACGAAATACTGTTAAACATTTTGCTCGGCGTATTAATGATTCTGGCAGCTCTGTACTGTGAATCAAATTATAAAACGCTTAACGGAAACTTTATTCAGACGGTATTTTCTATATCAGGCACCGGTTAAAAAAAAAAACTCTATAACTCAATGGTGGGGGGCAGCATACACGTGGAAATCGAACTTGGCTCAGCTGTTTTGATTTTCTTTTATGTTGGAAATTTACCCATTTGACTTTCTCTTCTTCAACCAACGGGACAGAAGAGGGAAAGGAAAATCAGAAGTTATTTCGGCAGATCGTCAAAGACTGAAGAGAGCATTGAGCGCTAAAGCATGGATAACCCTCGCAAGCGGTGAGTCCGTCTGGTTCTAGACTTGCTTTGCAAACACTTGGCGAAATGTTAAGCTCTTCTACTGGAATCTGTTGTTCTAATTTTTCTCTATTGTAGCGCCTCGTAATTATTACTGAAAGATCATACGAATTAGTTCCTCCAAACTACCTTGGTGTTCTCCTGTTTCGTCTGTCTATCTCTCTCTCTCTCTCTCTCTCACACACACACACAAACGTTGTATCTAATCTGTTCTGCGTATGCGTGTGCGCGCATGTATCTACATATTTTGAATGCAAAGATGCACACACACACACACACCAATATATACTCTGTGCATACATACATTATATATATATGGAAATATATATATATTGTATAGATCATCATCGTTTCAACATTCGCTTGTTCACACTTGCATGGGTCGGACGGAGATTATTGAAGTAGTTTTCCTCACGGATGCTTTTCCTGTCACCAACTCTCACTTGTTTCCAAGCGAGGTAATATTTCTGCATAGCCAAGTGTGTTTTTGCAGAATATTTGAAATGAATGACGCTCCTTGTGTGACAGTCACACTCATTTACAATTACCACATGATGTCAAGACACAAACATACATACAGTCACATAAATACAGGCACGCGACGGATTTCTCTCAGTTTCCGTCTACGAAATCTACTCACAATGCTTTGATCATTCGGGAACAAAGTAGAAGACACCTATGACACGATTGTGTGGTTCCTTTGGGTGAGTGTCTTCTGCTGTAGTCTCAGGTTAACCAAAGCTTTGTGAGTGGATTTGGTAGACGGAAACTGAAAGAAGCCCGTTGTTTATATGTGTCTATGCGTGCGCGCGTTACTGTCTCCTTGCCTTGACATCACGGGACAGTTGTAAACAAATATAGCCGTAATGCAGGCAGTGTCCTTTGTTTCCAGTATTTTGTGAAAACGTGTGGACAAGGGGAAATATTACCTTACTTGGAAACAGATGAGTGTTGGCAACAGGGAAGGCATCCAGTTGTTGTAAATCTGCCTTAACAAATGCCATCCGACCCATGCGAATATTGAAAAGTGGATAATAAAACGATGATATACAGGGTAGGTCAGAAGTTACCTGAGAGTAAATCAAAGCCATTTAATTCCAAGATTTATTTATGTTTAATAAGCGAATGAATTTAACAAAAGTAACTAAATATGAAACATCAGGAAAATTGTTCAAAATGAAGTCCTTCTTCAGCGACACATTTTTCCATTCGAGTCAATACAGAATTACAGATAGTATTTATAGAATTTTGATTTACTGTCAGGTGACTTTTGGCCAACCCTGTATATGTATATATATATATATATATATATATATAT
>NC_068989.1:85721110-85730726 GCF_001194135.2 Octopus bimaculoides
ATATATATATATATATATATATATATATATATAATAGATTGTGTGAATATATATATATATATATATATATAATTCTTCAAGGTGGTGCCCCAGCATGGCCACAGTCAATGACTGAAACGAGTGAATGGTAAATTAAATGAAATACAGGTACTTGTGCATTGGTATAAATGATACAAGTTTATTTAAACGGTACTGTGCAAAGTGCCAGCAAACTAGTCTGGCAACTGCAGGAATTTCAAGTTTCTGCTGGTAAATTAATATGAATGATAAGATGTTCCAGTGTCTGGGAAGCCAGTGTTGTACCTGTATGTTGTGGAGAATATATATTAGATATATATAACAACAGGTGGTGCTAATAAATTAGGTATGGCCAGGACCAATTTTTTGCTGAAACATATATTTATGTATGTGTGTGTGTATGTATGTATGTATCATCATTATCAGAATCCCTCAAAGTCTGTCTTTCATGCTGGCATGTATTGGACAGTTTGACTAGAGCTGGGAAACCTGAGGATTGTGTCGAGCTGCTCTGTCTGTTTATCTTCATCCATTTCATCATTTACAGAAATTTCAGTCGGAAATGACCACGAAATTGTTAATTTCAGACCATTGCGGACACAAAATTTTGGTTTCAAATTTTGGCAGAAGGTCAACAATTTCACAAGAGGGAGCAAGTTGATCACATTGAGCCCAGTGCTCAACTGGTACTTATTTTATTGACCCCAAAAGGATGAAAGGCAAAGTTGACCCCAGTGGCATTGTTGACATAAAATATTGCTTTCAAATCTTGGCACAAGGCCAGCAATTTTTGGAGAGTAGGTAAGTCAGTTACATCAACTCCCAGTACAGCTGGTACTTATTTTATTGACCCCCAAAAGGATGAAAGGAAAAGTCAACCTCAGTGGAATATTGTGACACAAAATCATCATCATCGTTTAACATCCGCTTTCCATGCTAGCATGTGTTGGACGATTTGACTGAGGATTGGTGAAACCAGATGGCTACACCAGGCTCCAATCTGATTTAGCAGAAAAATAATTAAAGTGAAAGATCAGTTGAGGAGACAGAGAATGAAGAGACCATGAACATGTAATGGGAACAACATTGGTGCTAAACTGTCTACTTGCGTTCAGATCAGTTAACCTGTGGTGAACAGTACATGATTTAAGTACCTGAAATACAGATGTTGTACAGGCTTACATAGTTTGGACAATTTATATCCTATCATTGTTTATGTTTCTCCATTCATATTTTGCTATTTAACCCTTTCGTTACTGTATTTATTTTGAGGTGCTCTGTGTTTCTCTCAATTATTTTAAATACAACAAAGAATTTAGTAAAATAAATTAGTTGACATTAAGCTAGTGTTAGGAACCTTAATTGTGATTAAGGTTTGGTGGAAGGTTTTAATTCAAAACTTATGAAATCAAGACATTTGTACTACAGAGCCAGAGCCGGTTTCAGCCGGGTTGGTAACGAAAGGGTTAAATCTATGTCTAAAACAAATTTAACTCGTTAGCGTTCAGATTATTCTGTCAAATGTAATGCTTTATCATTCACATTGTTTTTAATTAATCATTCATTATCTCATAGCTTTGAAATGTTGATGATGTGATTGTATATTTTTAGAATGGCATTGAAGGGTAGGTGTGATAGGCTGAACCTGTCTGGTTAGAAAATAAAAAAGGTAGCATATTTGGGCCAGATACAGCCAGTTTAAATGCTAAAGGGCTAACCCTTTAGCATTTAGAGTACTCTGTCAAATGTAATGCTTATTTATTCACATTGATTTGAATTAATCATGCATTACCTCATAGCTTTGAGGTTTCAATGATGTAATTGTTTATTTTTAGAATGACATTGTAGGATAGGTGTGCAAGGCCAGATCTGTGTGGTTTGAACATAAAGCAGGAAGAATATTTTGGCTGGATATGGCTAGTTTAAATGCTAAAGGTTTAAAATTCCGAGTTTCATGCAGCCCCCTCCATTCACTATCTCTATTTCACTGCCTTATGGCTATCACACATCTTACACACATCACATATTGTTCTCTGTATATACTCTCTGTTGTTTCACTACCATACACACACCATATATAGTTCTGTATATACACTATTCATATTTCATTACCATACAACGCTACTCCTTCATCATCACTACCATCATCATTTTGCATCTGCTTTCCATGCTGGCATGGGTTAGATGGTTTGTCTGAAACTGGTTTGTCTGTACAAGGTTCCAATCTGATTTGGCATGGTTTCTATGGCTGGATGCCCTCCCTAACACCAACCACCCCAAGAGTGTACTGGGTGCTTTTTATGTCCCACCAGCACAGGTGCCAGTTACATGACCTTATATACACACCGATCATAGTGTTTTATATACAATGTCTATGTTTCACTGCCATATACTATCACATACCATACACACATTACATATAGTCTTCTATATATATCCACTGATATTTCACTAGCATACACCATCACATATCTTATAACACATCACATATAGCCTTCTATATACGCTGTCCATGTTTTGCTACTATATTCAATTATACATAATACCCACACTATATACAATCATCTACATGGAATGTTTCACATTTCACTATTATACCTCATTGTACATTTTTTATTTGTGGTATGTAGTTCATATTGAGAAAAAACAGTTTTATCATAAAGGAAATGAAAGTTATCTATAACTTGCAGTCACCTATCAGAGCAGTTCATGACCTGAACACATGGCTGTTTGCATTGTTAATTTCGCCACTGCAAAGGGTGCATCTAAACACTTGAATACACCTCAATCTGCCCTAGATTCTGTTGTGTCAATAATATTGGTTTGTTGTCTAATCTCTTCCACTAGAGGAGGCAAGAAAGCTGAGTGAATAGATACAGATCAACGTGTCCATATCTAGTATACACAAGTGAAGTTGTATTAAATGAAGAAAGCCATTTATGTGTCGTACTTAATGTATACATACCATTGGTGAACTGGCACTCTGTTGGTTACAACGACAAGGGTTCCAGTTGAAACGAAATTAATGTGCAAGGGGCTGAGCACTCTTCAGACACACGTACCCTTAATGTAGTTCTCAGGGAGATTCAGCATGACACAGAATGTGACAAGGCTGGCCTTTTCATATACGGGTACTATTTGTATTTTCTAGCTCCTTAAACTGGAGCAATGTGAAGTAAAGTGTCTTTACTCAAGGTTGCAATGTGCCACTGGGAATCGAACTCATGACCTTATGATCATGAACCGAATATCCTGACCACTAAGCTCCGTTATTGCAGTATTTGTCCTGAGATAACATCTCTTATGGACATGCTTTGTTAAAAATGATAAATACCGCGAGTGAGTTGAAAATTCATCCCAACAGCAGCCAGTGGGAATACCAAATGCATTTTGGTCTTTTTAATAACATGTACTCACAGCCAACCACGAGCTACATCAAGGTTTTGTTGCCTCTGATAAAGGAAATGTTGCATGTTATTGCAAAGGCCCAAAAGGCTGAAATGGACCTAACATTTTTGCTGGCCACTGTAGGATAAATTTTCATTTCCTCCAATATTTATTTTTTAATGCATCATGTCAATAAGAGATGTTGACCTCAGGATGTATTCTGTGGTAACTGGTCTGTCAGTGATGTATTTACATTAAGTATGATTCACAGGTAGCTATTTTACTTGTTCATATGTTATGACTTCAGTTTGTGCCATGATAACTCTCATGTCCATTTTGACATATGAATGTCCAGTTGTTTAATCAACCAGACAATCTGCTCATTAGATTTGTGGCTAAGTTCCACAGACTCAGTGATAGACATGTGTGACACAGTTGTACCCTTTTGAATTATAGGTTCAGTACATCTGCTAGGCTTCCACACACTTTCCATCTCCTCAGTTTCACTCACAGAGCTTGATGGTACCATGTGAAAAGTGTTCATGCTGAAGCCATGTAAAAAACCGCCAGCACACTCTATAAAGTGGTTGGTGTTAGGAAGGGCATCCAGTCATAGAAACCATGCCAGGTGCAGTTCTCTGGTTTGCCAGCTCCTGTCAAACCATCCAGCCCATGCCAGCATGGAAACAGACATAAAATGATGATGATGATGTTGTGTCTAGAAGGGAAGTCTGATGGTTTATGAAATGGTAGGTGGAGTTGTGTGCTCAGTGGCATTGTCTTTCACACATGATTGCATTTCAGCAAGTCTAGAGTAGTAGAGCATGTGACATAGTGTATTTCGTGATCAAGAAGTTTCTTTTTTTTAAATGTGGCTTGTTTATTCAAATGCAGTAAAATTTTCTTTTTCTCGATTAATGTGGGCTATCAAGGAAAATAGGATATTGTCTTGGAAATACAATATGTTTAATTGTGAAACAATATTGTTTTGGTTAGAAAACTTCAAACTGATTAGCTCTATATTGAAAAAAAACCCAAAAAACAAAAAAACTGCACCAGCAAGTGTGAACAGTTTGAACAGTGCAAAATATTGAGACCATTAGGACAAACTGTAATGAATGGCCTTTGTTGTTCTGTATCAAATTGTGTTGCTGCATTAGACATCTCAAATTGCTGTGCACAGATGATTCTGTGCCTTGATTTTAATTTTCAGCTTTATAAGGTTACAATTATATCATAGGGAACATGGAAATAATTATTAGCATCATCATTTTCCATACTTTTCTCGGCCATTAGGTGATTTAACCAATACACTGCTTATTTGAGCTAGTGCTACTATTCCCAAGATTCCGAGTTCGGTTCCAGGCAGTGACCTGAATAATAATAATAATAATAATAATAATAATTAATAATAAAAATTACTATTTGTCAAGAAAATACTGCAATTCCTCATGATATGGTATGTTACACAATTCAGAACTTTCAGGCTATGCTACAATATATGTGAGTGAAATAATGGAGAGCATTTAAATGATGTTATTTTTCAAGACGAGCCGGACAGTTTCTGATGTCTTAATATGTTTATAAATAGCATACAGGCACAAACATGGCTGTGTGGTTAGGAAGCTTGCTCCCAGACCATGTGGCCTTAGATTCAATTCCAATGCACAACACCTTGGGCAAGTGTCTCTTTTATATTTCTGAGCTGATCAAAGCCTTGTGAGCGGATTTAGTACACCAAAACTGAAAGAAACTTGTCATATCTATATCTCTATCTGTCTGTCTGTGTTTGTGTGTGTGTGTGCCTTTCTGTAGACACCATGTAATAGTTGTAGATGAGCAGCATCCAGCATCATCATGCAAGCGAGATTGTTCATTTCCGGACTTCTGTGAAAAACATATCTAGCTATAGGAAAGTATTACCTTGCCTGGAAACAGGTGAGGGTTGGTGACAGGTAGAGCATCTGGCTGTCGAAAATTTACCTTAACAAATTCCCTCTTTACCCATGAAAGCATGGAAAAGTGGACATTAAATAATGATGATATATTGCTCTGTATGTATAGGCAATAATGGTTGCTAATACCCTGTTTATAAATACAAAATTCAAGTAATATCATGTCTGATGATATAATGTATAGGTACATACCATTAGTGCTCAGGTTGACTTGTTACCTAAAAGCTCCAACTTGAATTGCAAACTAAAAGCAGAGATATTGCAGCTGCATAATGATGGTTGGCTATAGGGAGTAATCAGTTGAGCTGGTACATGCATTAACCCTTTGGTTACCGTATTTATTTTTTGATGCTTTGTGTTTCTTTCAATTAATTTTAAATATAACAAAGAATTTAGTAGAATAACTTAGTTATCATTAAGCTAGTGTTAGGAACATAAATTGTGACTAAAGTTTGGTGGAAGATTTTAATTCAAAACTTATGAAAGCAAGACATTTGTAGTACAGAGCCAGAATTGGTTTCAGCCTGGTTGGTATTGAAAGGGTTAAAGCGGTAAAAGTATAAACAGGCAAAATGACTGGTTCTCAACTGGTTTTTACCTATGGACCCCTTTGAGTACTATTTCTTACTGGTGGACCTCCCCTTAGCCATTAATAAGTAGGTGATGTCAGTGTACATGTGCTACAGAGCACTGATGTATTGAGAGAAGAGTTGGGCATAAGGGGAATTATAGGCAGTGTTCAAGAGAGGAGACTGTGCTAGTTTGGTCATGTGATGCAGATGGATGAGGACAGATGCATAAAGAAATGCAGATCACTTTAAGTGGAGGGAAGTTGTTGAAGAGAGAGACCCAGGAAGATATGAGATGAAGTATTAAACGTTGTCCTCAAAACACTGAGCCTTGCAAAGGAGATGACAGAGAACTGAGAGTGTGATGCATTGCTGTACTTAAGAAGAACCACCCACCATGACAGAATTGACATCCTAAAAGCAAGATGCCACATAAAAAGCATTGGTGTGGGTGATGGTGCCATGTAAAAAGCACCCAGTACACTCTGTAAAGTGGTTGGTGTTATGAAGGGCATCCAGCCTTAGAAACCAAACCTAAACAGACAGGTGTGTTCCCCGGCCTTGCCAGTTTGTGTCAAGCTGTCCAACCCATGCCAGCATGGAAAATAGATGTTAAATATGGATGATGATGATGATGATAGGTATTTCTTTCAAAATTCCTGTTTAATTTTTCACAGATTCATTTGTATAGTAGTTGTATGCTGTCAACTTAATGTGACAGTCCCCTGAAGGGAATGATACTACTGTTGGTTAGACCTAGGAAGCTGAACCGCTTCCTGTCAGCCTTGCCGCATTTCCTGTGTCCTTATGTTTACAAGGGGATGACAAGCACCTTCACCCAGCTAAGTCTGCATCCAGAGACATGTTTCTGAGTCTTTGCTCGTCATCAGTCTGGAGGAATAGTAGAAGTATCATTGAATAATGAGAGAGAGAGAGAAAGAAAGAGAGCAACAGGAATAATAAGCCCATAGTTAAATGTTTGTTGCAGACAGTTTTATTTGACTGACTGCACATATTAGTGAGTTGAAAACTCTGAATTTTTAATCTGCATTATCAGACACACACATAAGCACACATATTTTTGTTGAAAGCTGTTGATTCACTGTTTCCAACATTTCCATTCTTTCTACATCTGTCTTTGCCAATCTTTATTTGCTGCTATCATTCTTCTCATTCAATCTCTGTTTTATTCCAGTTTGTGCCAAAGAGATAAAGAATCAGAATCTGAAACAGACCAGTTGTATTTCAAGTGAGTTCTATTCCTGTTTACCATTTTTTATTCATATATGATGCACACTCCCCTGATTATGGGTTTGAAATCCCAGAAGTGTATTGTCTGGCATTATTGAAGATAATAGGGAGCTGGTGAGCTCTTTAATGATCTGACTCAGCATGTGTCTATTTGAAGGCCAAAGAATGACAGCAGGGAGAGGGCACCTGTCCTTAATGCTCAGGGTATGCCTAGATTGGTTGGGGTCTTTGATTGGCCTTAGGTGGGTCCCCCTGCCATTAGACACTTTTCCATGTTATTTCGTTATCTTTTGTTTTTACTCCATATAAGCCCTTCCTCCACTCTTTTCTCTCATGTTCTTTGTATTGTGCCTGCTCTTCGACCTCTTGTGGCTAAGAGATTGATTATACTACATTCCTGCCTGTCTCATTCATTAATTTCCCTTCTGTGGTCTTTCCTTTATCTGTAGTAAGGCCTTGTTTTTCAATAGCAGAATCGGAAAAATGACATTGCAAGTGAAATGGAACAGTAAAGGATTTATACTGCCAATATTCAATGTACAGATACATTCAGTTTACTAAATACCTATAGTATTTGTAACCAAGTGGTTGAGAGTTCAATCCCATTGGATGTAGCCTTAGGTCAGTGTTGAAGCTCACTAGATGGACTGTACCTATTTTTGGAATCTGTTACCCTAGCTTAAACCTTTAACATTTAAGCTGGCCGTATCCAGCCCAAATATTCTACTTGGCTTTATGATCAAACTGGTCAGATTTGGCCTCTCGTACCTACCCTTCAATGTCATTCTAAAAATAAACAATCACATCATTGAAATCTTGAAGCTACAACATAATGCATAATTAATTCAAAATAATACGAATAATAAGAATCACTTTTAACATAGTAATTTGAATGCTAAATGGTTAACACCACAATTGCTCATGGCTACCTTTAGTAGAGTCCACTATTAGAAGCTTTCTAAGCCACTATCGTTCCCAGGTCAGCTCTGATCCAGAATAGTAGCACTCACCAGAGCCCCATCTATTGGTTAATTAACATGACACAGAAGGTTACTCACAGATACTCCGGTGGACCCAGGGCAGATAAAGTTCTTCAGCTCTTTAGCTACTCATCCTAGAGAAGGTAGCTCCATGCAAATCTTGCATCCTGCTAACTACTGGAATTGTAGCACTTGTTGTACCAGGCTGATACAAGTTTGAAAGATGAGAAAGTGGATCTGGCTCTACACAAACCATACCCCTCTATTCATTGTGTGGGGCCCTGCTACCAGATACAGTTTAAAGTCATACCCAGGACTTTGTAGGATCAGTAATATATATTACATTGCTGATTTTCAAATCCAGAAAGACAAAATGCAGTAAAGTCAGTTCTTGGTAAATATTTAAACTAAAAACATGAAGACATTACAAATACCACACATCATTTCTTTAGTCCAATATTCTACCATCTCTGCCATTCCATCAGCTCTTTTGTCCCCACAACATTGTGTGCCCTCATTCTCAAACAAACACATTGTACTCCCTTCCCCACCTCCGACATTTTGTAATACTTTGTTTTCTAATTACCTCTTAACTACTTGCAGTGGCTATGCTAGTATAGAAGTACACGAAGAGATGCTTATGGACACTGTCCGCACAATGACCTACAGGTGAGGAATTGCTCAATATTTTATTTACCTTTGCTGTTGTGTTCTTGCTTCATTTTTCTCTTCGTGTTTCAATTTATTTTGTTGCATTTTTGTCATATGTATTTTTCCTTTGTATAAATATTTATGGAGAGCCAAAGACAGTAAGGTTAGGGTGCCACACAATGATGAATTTAAACCTTTCTGTGACCATCTTTCTTATAAAATACACTACCCCTGAATGTGTCAGTTAATTTTGAAATTCATCAAGAATTAAGTTAGTTTTTGGAACATGATAAAGCAGTATCTTATGTAAAATTATGTTGGGTTAGGGTTAGGGTTAGGGTTAGGGTTAGGGTTACAATATAAACATTTTAAAATGAAAGGTTTTAAATTCTAGAATATATAAGTGCATGCACATTCACAGACACACGGACACGGACACACATATAATGTTTACAAATATATAAAATAAAAAAAATTGGCTGTGAGGTAAGTAGCTTGCTTACCAACCACATGGTTCCAGTTTCAGTCCCACTGCATGGCACCTTGGGCAAGTGTCTTCTGCTGTAGCCTCAGGCCGACCAAAGCCTTGTGAGTGGATTTAGTAGACGGAAACTGAAAGAAGCCTGCTGTGTGTGTGTGTGTCTATGTTTATTTCCCCAACATCGCTTACCTGTCGATGCTGGTGTTTACGTCCCCATAAATTAGCAGTTCAGCAAAGAGACCTATAGAATAAGTATTAGGCATACAAAGAATAAGTCCTGGAGTCGAATTGCTCGACTAAAGGCGGTGCTCCAGCATGGCCACA
>NC_068989.1:85730873-85736234 GCF_001194135.2 Octopus bimaculoides
GTATAGTCTGCTTTTGAGTATAATATGCAGGGGATTTTTAGGGGTCTGTACCTCTGAAAAACCTAAACCTTGTGTATGATACGCACCCCTTCTCTAACTTGAGTCAGGAAGGTCTATATAATGTCCTTGGTTTGTAAACATATATCCGGTAACGTCCTTTATTATTATTGTATATATAACATAATGCAACCGTGTAGCTTTTTTGTGCACTTTGTTTGCAGAAAATAAAGAAATAACAGTGAAAAATAAATATTAAGTAAATTGCCTTTACATATTTATCACTTAGAAAATTTTGCTTAGAAAATATTTTGTATATTTTTAACCTCATATATAGTACACACTGGAAATTTTGACCTTTAAATTTTGGGAAAAAAGTGCAGATTATACTTGAGGATTTACGGTAAACCCTCATTACAGTTATTGTGTTGAGTGTCTTACATAAGTTACATTACACTGTATCTGTGTGTGTGTGTGTATGAGTGCTTCAGTTTACATAGAAGCAACAGTAGTTGTAGAAAATAAGAAATGCTGAACCAATATCTTCATTATTTACATCATTTACATTTGACGGATATTTGTCCTCATCTTGTTTGTTGTTAACACAACGTTTCAGCTGATATACCCTCCAACCTTCATCAGATGTCTTGGGGAAATTTCAAACCTGGGTTCTCATTCCTAAGGTATTTTTCGTTGTTGTTGTTGTCGTCGTCGTCGCGCCGCCTTCAAAAGTGCTTCAAAATGGTGCCCCAGCATGGCCGCAGTCCAATGACTGAAACAAGTAAACGATAAAAGATAGATAGATAGATATCCTATGCTATAACCACACCCGTCTGACACTAACCGAAATGTTTATTATATTCCAGGGAGGCAATTCTCAAGAATCAGGAATTATTTAAAGACAAAGTCATTGCTGACATTGGCGCTGGTACAGGTAGGTTCATCTTTCTGCCTTCCCCATATTCTCTCACCTTGCACATTCCCTATTTTCTCATATGTCTATAGCTTTATTATACTGCTGCTGCTCCACCCTTCCTTGTACTGTCACTTGTTACCTCCACCTTTGTGAGTCTCTCCTATATCTTTCAGTGCCCACCCCTGCTAATATTTATCATTGACCACACCTCTACCCCTATTTCTAGTCTTCCCAATCCCACGACTGTGTTTTCTCTTATACTCCTCGTTGTACCTTGAGAGTACATTCTGACATCTTGTCGCCAACATCTTGTATCGTGTTTCCAGCTAATTCCACCTAATCTTTTATAATGTGGGTTAACCATGTATCTCCTGTATAGCAAGACACTTGTACCTGTTCCTCTATCATAATTTAGCCTCTCTACCCCTGGTATGAAGCCCTCTCATCCTCCACTACAAATCCACTCAGCCCAGGGGTTTCTTTTTTTGCTTTGTGAGATACTTGGCAACTTCAACTTCATTAGTGCCAGTGTCATGAAAATGTACACAATACGCTCTGTAAAGTGTTTGATGTTAGGAAGGACATGCAGCTGTAGAAATCATGCCAAAACAGACACTGGAGGTCGATGTAGTCCTCCAGATAGTCGGATGCTGTCAAACTATCCAACCCATGCCAGCATGGAAAACAGGCATTAAATGATGGTTATATATATATATATATATATATATTAATCAACTGAGCTGAAAAGTTACAAAAATTTCAAAAATGACTCAAGAGTCAGAGTTTTGTGCATGATAATATGCCATACATGAAATTCAGCCCTTGAGTCACTTTTGTAACCTTTCAATTGATTAAATGTGTGTGTGTGTGTGTGTGTGTGTGTGTGCGCGCGTGCATACGCATATATTGATACTAATATTTGTATGTTTTCTATTTCAGGAATTCTTAGTATATTTTGCATTCATGCTGGTGCCAAGAAAGGTAGGATCCACTGTCTTAATAGTTATGTTGTTTTATCAGTTATCTTTCCATCCTTGTCTTCAATCAGTTACCACTTCTCTTGTGTCCTATCTGACTCCCACTGGAGTCTATTTGTTATTCCAATACATATAATGTATGTACTCTTAGTTATCCCAATATTTTTGTGTTTTATCAGTTGTCCTAATACCTCTAACCCATTACAAAATAAACCTTTGGAAAGTCTTTAGACAAAATCTTGGTTATGATATACGCCTGGTAATGTGATGTATATATTATACCTATAATGTACTGGTAATGGTAAAATTATTAATCAAATCCTTGTTTGCCTTTAGCCTTATCTCTTTTTATTTAATTTTTCTTTCATTTTGATGGAATAAGCCTCCTCTTTTTAACCAAAGATGTAATTTTTTGGTTCAACTGTGGAGCTTCATTTATTTTCTGTTTGATTGGCCATTTCAAAGTATCATGTCACGTGATCACATCATAGCATGCTTATTGGTCGATTTCAAACGTTGGTAATATTTTGTACTACATTGTTAGACAGGAAATTTAATTATAACAACATCCCAAACTTGGTAAACAGTCAGGTTTAGTAACTTAAGGACATTTTTCATTGATAATAACTTATGAATGGACTTAAGAAAATTGGTTGTACACTTCCATATAGTTGATTATGTTGATTGTTTTAGGAAATAGTACTTCAGTACTTTTAGCAGTGTCTTCATTTGAACTGATCTCTGATTTGGTTGCGTACTACTTCATTCACTCAGACATTACACTTTTATTCTCAGAATAATAAAAGAGTTATGAGTTCACTTCTTGTATATTCATTTTCCTGTAACATGAGGGTACACCCTGAGATAAATTCATCCCCAATTTCTCTCTTTCTTAACTGGGTTAACCATGTATCATTTCTACAACAAGACAACCGTGCCTGTTTCTCTATCATACTTTAACCTCTTATCATCTGGCTACCTCCTTTGAAATTACATCCTTCAATCTAAGGATCTTGTCTTGTGAGTTACTTGGTGACCTCACTGGTGCTGGTCATCTGGTTCCTCTTGTCTCATGGAGACAGGTCACCTTAGTGGTTTCTGTGGTGCGTGAGTCTTTTTATGGAGTAGGAGTACTGGTCTGATGCCCAGCCTTCATCCTTTCTCAATCTGGCTACGTGGAATGCACCCAGCATCCTCCATGAAGTGGCTGGCATTAGGAATAGCGTCCAGCCATAGAAACCATACCAAAGGAGACATTGGTGCTTGATGCAGTCTTCTGGATTGCCAGCTGCAGTCCAGCCATCCAACTCATGCTCACTGGGAAAAACAGACATTAAATGTTGATGATGATATTGTTTTATCCCAAGTTGCTCAAATCCATTGCATAAAAGCTCCCATTTTGGATTGGTGAAAATGGTTGTTGTTGGTATTGTTTAGCTTCAGGTTATAGATGCTCAACACTAACAACACATCTAACTACACAATATCTGATTAAAGTTATTCCATCTGTGATCAGTCCATCTTTTGCATATCTAGGACTAGCATAATCCAGTGTATCTTTTCTTTTTCTAAGACAGTAGGATGTAATTTGAGGGAATCTGGCTGCTATTTCTAACAGGGTTAGTGACTGTGTAGAAGCTTCTTTGTTGTCTTATATGTTGTGCTGTTGTAGGAGAGGTTATAGTTCAGTCAATTGATAATCTCAATGTATTACTGGTACTTCATTCCATGAACACCGGCAAAATGAAAGGTAGGCTTGATCAAGAATTCAGAATTGACAAATTAAAACTAAATATCATTTATTTATTCATGCATCTTGCCACTTCCTTGATCTCCAAACAAATCTTAGTTTAACTAAATTGGCTTTTGTTTTTGTAACTGTGCTCTTTTATGTCTTTATTTTTAACCACCACCACCACCACCTCCCTCTCACTAGCTCTTTCCCTCTATCTCTCTGTAACACTCACCCTCTATCTCATTCTCTATCTTTCTGACTCTCTCCCTCTATCTCTGATTCTCTTTCTCTCTTCCCTATCTGTCATTTCAGTGTACGCCATTGAAGCTAGCAACATGGTAGTTCAGACACAACTTGTCATCAAAGAGAATGGCATGGACTCAAAGATATCTGTGATAAAAGGAAAAGTGGAGGTAAGACGCCAGGAGGCAATATTGTTGCTAGACAGGGTAGAGGCAGGGCACAATGTTGATAAATACAATAAAGAGAGCATTTGGGACAAGACACAGCAATTAATTTAGATTACAGTGTTGCCTGCAAATTTAGAAACTTGAGGAGACATGAAATAAATCTTTTTTTTTAATCCTTTTTGTAATGGTAGAACTCAAAGTAAATAATACATGTAAATATTGGGTTAAAAAACCCTTTGGATGAAAAAGGTTGAAGGCTGCTCCTGGGACTTGAACCCACATCGTCTGTAAACATGACAAACATTCTACCATTGTACCAAAGCAATCCTTCAAATTTCTTCATCCACTTTATAAGTGTGTGTGTGTATATATATATATATATATATATATAGATATACACACACACACACACACACACACATATATATATATTTACACACACACATAAGGCGCAGAAGTGGCTGTGTAGTAAGTAGCTTGCTAACCAACCACATGGTTCTCGGTTCAGTTCCACTGCATGGCACCTTGGGCAAGTGTCTCCTACTTATAGCCTTGGGCTGACCAAAGCCTTGTGAGTGGATTTGGTAGACGGAAACTGAAAGAAGCCCGGTGTATATATATATATATATATATATATATATATATATATATATATATATATATATATATATGTATATGTTGTGTGTCTGTGTTTGTTACCCCATCATTGCTTGACAACCAATGTTGGTGTGTTTACATCCCCCGTAACTTAGCAGTTCGGCAAAAGAGCCCAATAAAATAAATACTAGGTTTACAAAGGATAGATCCTGGGGTCGATTTGTTCGACTAAAGGCGGTGCTCCAGCATGGCCGCAGTCAAACGACTGAAGCAAATAGAAGAATATGTGTGTGTGTGTGTAGAGAGAGAGAGAGAGAGAAGTAGCAATGCACATAAACACAATTAGGCTTTACACACACACACACATGTGTCAAGCCCAATTGTGTTTACCTGTATTACTACCTCCATATCAGCTTGTTTTGGACTCATCTTATAGTCACTCTTGATGCTGTGGGCCTCATCCTGAATGAAGAATTCAGCATTTAAGTCAAGAGTCATTTGAGCACTACTTGTTTTCTATACTGAGCACATCTAGCTCTCACTTATATGTGTGTGTGTGTGTGTGTGTGTGGTAAGATACTTGCTTCCCAGTCACAATGTTCTGGGTTCAGTCCCACTGTGTGGCACCTTGGGCAAGTGTCTTCTACTATAGCCTCAGGCTGACCAAAGCCTTGTGAGTGAATTTGATAGACGGAAACTGAAAGAAGCCCATCCTATATATATATATAT
>NC_068989.1:85737209-85742102 GCF_001194135.2 Octopus bimaculoides
GAGCTTGGCTGTTGCCAGTACCGCCGGATTGGCCCTCGTGCAATATCTTTTCTCTGCTTTCATTTATTGACATCGCCTCCATACTTTGGGTAACTCCTCACTGGTATTGCTCAAAAATTTTCACAAACCTCTCATTTACACGTATTGCAATGCTTCAAACAAATTACAACATTCTCTTTTTTTGTGTTTTCAGGGTTACTGCTTGTTGTATGAATCTATGCTGAAGTCTGTTATTCATGCACGTGATACATGGCTCAAATCGGTAAGTAGGCACTAAACCTCCTTCTCCATTGTTTCTCTTCTTCGTCTGTTCTTCTCTCACTCTCATCTTTCTTCACTCACTTCTATTTCCCTTCCTTTCCTCCACTCTACTCTCTTGTAGTCAAAACCAAAATCCTGCCACCATCACCACCATCATTAACACCACTACCACCACCTGTGCCATCTCTACCACCAATAATCACCTGTACCACCCACAAATTCTTCTACCATTAGAACCACTACTAGCAACACCACCTACAATCACCACAACCAGTCACAATGTCACCACCACATTAACTAATAATCCCCTCTCACTACAACCACAACAATCATCACCATTGATTGTCATCACACACAACACCAGTACCACACATTACACCAGTACCACACAACATCTATACCGCACACACCAGTGCCACTTGTAATGCCAGTACCACACACAACATATCCCACTACAATCACTATTACCATCATGACACAATTACCAATTACTCCCACTACCAGTACCACCACCAACGACCACCACCATTGACATATTAAAATATTCTTCTATTTCAGAATGGTTATTTATTTCCGTCTACTGCTACCCTTTATATTGCCCCTTTTGTAGATGAAGATTATGAAGATAGGTAAGTCCTTAACTGACTTCTTAAATCTCAACTGTTTCTCTTTTATTTCAGCTTCTGTCTCATACTTCTTCATGGCTTCCTTCTGTTTTCTACTGTTACATTTTTTAAAATTTTCTTTCTTTTTTTTTTCCAATCTCTTATCCTTCTCTTCTTCATAATCTGTTACTGTGTTCTTTCATTTCTTGTTTTCTGATGTCTTTATTCAGTCAGGCAAGCTGAAACAAACAGTTATGTTCCTTACTCAATGACATCACAATATCAGTCATAAAACTTGAACCTAAAACTCTGTGGACAGTAGTTCAGCTCCTCATTCCTGCAGCAGCCTTCAAGCTACCTCTTGCTTTTATACTTTAAATAAAATATATAATCTATCTAATATATTCAGTTGAAAAACTTTGAATAACTGAGACTTATTCATGAAATTACAATACAAAAGCTCTATGGGTGTTTAAAATCTGAAACATTAAACAAGGAAGATAACTTCAATAAGGTCAGCCAATTGAAATTTTTGAAAGAAAAAGCATGAGTGCAGGTATGGCTGTGTGGTTGAGAAGATTGCTTTTTAATTCTACTATAGAAACCAAAGGTGCTACATAGTGGTACCGAATCTGGAACCATGTGGTTGGGAAGCAAACTTCATACCACACAGCCATGCCTGCACCTATATGGTTGACTGTGTTGGTATCTTGTGTGTGACATTGTTGCTATATTGAAGGAGACAACTGTGTTGATATCTTGTCTGTGATGTTGACATGTTGTACTGTATGGTGAAAAGTGTGTTTTTATTTGCAGGCTTGGTCTTTGGGAAGATATGGCCAGTCGATACAAAGTTGCTATGAAAAGCATGATCCCATTTGCCAAGAAATGTATTTCAGGTTGGTAATTTCTATTACTTCATTAACTCTTTAGTGTTTAAACCAGTTATATCTGGCCCAAATATTCTGTGTTATGTTCTAGTCAGCCAGATCAGGCCTTACACTTATACTACAATGTCATTCTAAAAATAAACAGACATTATTGTGATCTCAAAGCTACCATATAATGCAAGATTAATTGCAAAACAATGTGGATAAATAATATTACTTTTGACAGAGTAATCTGAATGCCAAAAGATTAAATCTACAGACATTGTTATAGGAAAGTTGTGTTTATGGTACTAAGTGCATGTGTTTGTGTGTGTGCATGCGCACATGTCTATACATGTGTGTGTAGGTGGGTGGGTGCATATATGTATGCATGAGAGTATATGCCTCTACATTAACTGTATAAATGTATTTTGCAAGATCTGTAGAGTTACCTCTTCACTCCTCAACATAGGACCACAATTATTATTTTTTTTAATTCTTCATATTTTTCTAAATCAGTATTATATTTATCTCTCTTTCCTTCCTTACCTCCATCTTTCTCTCCTTACTTCCTCCTGTGCTTCACTTTCCATCTCTTTTCTTACTTCCAGCTGTGCTTAACACAACCCCTAACTCAAGCAGTATATATATATATTCATATATGTTTATGTATATAAATGTGTGTGTATATATACACACAAACACACTTTGTACTGTCTTAATCTATTTTCAGCTAATGTCGAACTGAAACAGCTGATGATGGAAGACATAGTTGCCCCACCAGTTCAAGTTTGTTCCTTGGCTATCCACCAAGTGACGCTACACGACATAGAAAACATTCAACAGAGTTTTGAGTTTAAATGCTATGGCTGGAATCGTGTTCACGGTTTCAGTTTGTGGTTTGACGTTGAATTCCCAGGAAACATAATACTCTCAACGTCACCATTCACAGAGTAAGCGCACAAAAGATTTTTCTGCTCTTTCTTGTTGTTGATTATTTCAATTTTCTCTCATTTGGTTTCTCAATTAGCAAAAGCAACGTCTGATATTGCAATACAAACCTCTTAGAATCCTGATTTCTGGTTCATCATCATCATTGTTTTAACATTCGCTTTTCCATGCTTACATGGGTTGGACAGATTTTCTACGGCCAGATCCCCTTCCTGTCACCAACCCTCATCTGCTTCCAACCAAGCTAATATTTCTCCACACCCAGTCATATTTTTCACAAGATATTGGAAACGAAGGACAATTGCTTGCAACTATCACACAATGTCAAAACAGGGAGGCAATAACACACACACGCACACATATATACACATAGCTGCATATGTATATGTATGTATGTATATATATTGTGTATACAAATTGATGTAGGTCTGCTACTATCATTTTCCATGCTCCACATAAATTTTCATGTTTCACTCTGCTTTCAGTATAGTAACTACTATACTAAATAGTATTACTAGTTATGAAATACAGAGAAAATGTAGGAGAATTAAAATAAACATGAGTTTATATTATTATTAGTTCCATATACATTGCACCATTGCGGTCGCTTGAAACCCTGAACTGGATGTTCCAAGTGCATTTGGATGCTTCATCAGAACAGCTTAACCACCTGTCCTAGACTTTATACACCTTGTTAGATACTATTCTCAGTATAAGTTCCAGCAATACATGTTATGGAATGATACTAACACATGTTTTTACACAACACTGGTTGGTATGGAATGTTCTCTATGTCCATTCACAGACCTGTGTCTCTTGATTACTTTGTCGCATTAACACATTGGCCCCAGAATGTACTTGTATGTCAACAACCCTCTATCTCTGTCACATTAATACACTGTATTAATACCCTATAATATACTGTATATCACCAAACCTCACCCAACAACAACCCTCTTTCATCAATCCTGCTAGCATTGTTCTTATATAACCAATAGAAGAAGAAACCATCAATCTCCTTATTTCACTCTGTCCCACACAAATACCAGAAGTTGATAAACCTCCCCACAAACAAACAAACCAGTATAATTATGTGTCTACCTCTCAGAAAATTAAACTAACCAAAATCATAGAACCAGAAACAGGAGCCTCCTATTTTTGTGTCTGTGGTTTTGTGACATTAACACACTAGTTCTAAGATGTACTGTATGTTCTCAAACTTGTCTGTCTTAACTATCTTTGTCAGATTAACACACTGGTCCCAGGTTGTGCTGTATGTCCACGAACCATTCCAAACTGTACAGGATACAACAATCAAAGGCAAAATCAAATTGGAAAAGGGCAAACAACCAAGGTAACAGCAATTGTGTATTATGTTGTGTGTGTGTTGTGTTGTTCACATACCATATATGTCATCATCATCATCATCATTTCACTGTTCACTTTTCCATGCCAGAATAGCTTAGACAAAACCTATTGAATTAATTTTAATAATGGTTAGATGTTCTTCCTGCCTCCAACTTTCTTTTGCTTTCTAAGAAAGATACTATATCCTTTAATCCTACTAACAACTCAAAGGCTGGACATGTTTCCAAATACACCATCAATATGTGCATGTGTGTGTGTTGAGGGTGCCACAGCATTGCAAATGTCAAGACAGTTGGGAGACAAAAATGTGCTCACACACACACACACACACACACACGTGTGTGTATATGTAAGTATTTTGCCTTCCTACAGTTTTTATCTACCAATTCTACTCACAAGACATTGATGAGTAGAAGACACTTCAATACCTGGAATGGAAATGAACCTGAAACCTTATAATTTCAAAACAAATATCTTAACCACACAGCCATGCTAACACCTTATTCATTATTATTATTATTGTTATTGTTGTTGTTGTAGCATTTCATCTGTCTTTACATTCTGAGCTCAAATGATGCTGAGGTGGACTTTACCTTGTATCCTTTTGGGGTTGATAAAACAAGTATCAGTTAAGCACTGGGGATGATGTAATTGACTTCTCCCCTCCCCACAAATTTAGACCTTGCTTATCATAAAAAGGATTATTATTATTAGCAAGGTGGTGAGCTGGCAGAATCATTAGCACACTGGTTGATGCCAGTGCCAGTGCCAGTGCCCTCTGATTGGCTCCCATGCTGGTGGCACATAAAAAGTACCCACTACACTCTCGGAGTGGTTGG
>NC_068989.1:85742112-85752332 GCF_001194135.2 Octopus bimaculoides
CATAAAAAGTACCCACTACACTCTCGGAGTGGTTGGCATTGGGAAGGGCATCCAGTTGTAGAAACCTTGCCAGATCAGATTGGAACCCAGTGCAGCTTCCTGGTTTGCCAGTCCTCAGTCACACTGTCCAACCCATGCCAGCATGGAAAGTGGACATTAAATGATGATGAGGATGACGACTGGTCAAAATGCTTAGTGATGGCTTTTCCATCAAGGGTTTGATAAAATCATCATCATCATCATCATCATTGTTTAACGCCCATCTTCCATGCATGTATGGGTAGGATGGTCACAGGAGCTGGCCAGGTAGAAAAACGACCCTATGCTACTGTTTTGGCAGAGTTTTTATGACTGGCTGCACTTCCTAACACCAACCACTCTGCAGAGTGGACTCCGTGCATTTTACATGGTACTAGCACAGGAGAGGATAGTTTTGGCATGATTTTTAGAGCTGGATGTCCTTCCAAATGCCAACCGCTTTTCAATGTCGACTGAACGCTTTTTAATTACTAACCTCCCCCCCCCCCCCCACACAACTGTTGGCTTTGTGCCGAAATTTGAAGCATCTATTATTGTTATAACATTGCTGTTGTATTTGTTGCAGGGACTTGGCTATACAACTGAAGTATGCAGTTGATGACAGTGAGATGAAGGAGCAACTTTACGATACTGGCTACTGGACCACTGGAATATCAGCTGTCATTTCACCAGACAGATAACTTGCTCCAAAAATGTTTGCGTGTATGTGTGTGTGTATTCTAGTATTATCATTATTCATTAACATTATTATAATGGCAGTGAGCTGGCAGAATCATTAGCACGCCAGACAAAATACTTAGTGGCATTTTTTCCAGCTCTTTACATTCTGAGTTCAAATTCCACTGAGGTCCACTTTGCCTTTCACCCTTTCAAGCTTGATAAAATAAGTACCAGTTGAGCCCTGGGGTCGATATAATCGACTAGGCCCCTATCCCAAAATTTCAGGCCCTCTACCTAAAATTAAAAGAATTATTATACAGTGAAATTCAAGAGTCTATATAAGTTTATATATCACAGGGAAAGTGGACATTTGACATTTTGGAGCCTGACCCTCTATCTCAGATAAACCAAATTGTTTCGAAATCCCTTTTTTCTCAGATGAAGTATCAGTCCCCAAAATGTCACATTCCTACCCTTTTTGCTCCTTCTCCACAAACTTACCCCAGACTCGTGAATTTTCCAAATATGAAATTGGCCAGTGCAGAATACCACCATTTTCCCTCAGGCTCTACAACTACTGCTGCTGCTACAACAGTGGTAGGTTAGCAGAACCATTGTAGCATCATAAGAAAAATGCCTTACGGTAATTTCCTCTGTCTCTTTACATTCTGAGTTCAAATCCCACTATGCTCAACTCTGCTTTTCATTCTTTCACGGTTGGTAAAATAAGGCACCAGTCAAGTACTGGGGTCAATTTTATTGACTGTTCCCTCTTACAAACATTATTATTATTATTATTATTATTATTATTATTATGAAAGCAGCAAATGGCTGGCTTGTTAGAGCACCAGAGTGTGTGTCAGTTTGATCAGCTACACCTTGCTCCCCTCCAATAAATCATTCGTTATTATCGAGGCCTGTGCCTATGGTAGAAATCACTGGATTGGCAGAATCGGTAGAGCATCGGATGAACTGCCTTGTGGTATTTAGCTGCATCCCTTTACATTCTGAGTTTAAATTCTGCTGAGGTTGATAGCATAAGTGCCATCATGTACAAGGTTGATTAAATCAGCTATACTCTGAACTCTTAATTTCGAATCTTGTGCCTCTGTTACAAATCAACATTATTATTATTATTATTATTATTATTATTATTATGTTGAGGAAAACAGTTGTTTGATTTTTTTTGTGTGTGCAAGACTCACACCTATGCTCCACTCCATTCCACCCTCGCCTCTTACCGCTCTAATTCTGCAGGATTTCTATTTATGATTTTTATGCTTTACTGTATATGATTTTTTAAAATTTATTTTAATTACTAGCATTCTTAATTTAAAATTTATTTTAATTACTAGCATTCTTAATTTAAAATTTTAATTTCAATTTAACGAAATGCCAAAAACTTTATCCCCTCCATTCCGCTAAAACATGTGTATTTGTGCGTGTGTTGGACAGAGAGAGAGAGAAAGAGAAAAAAAAGACATGTAACCTCTCTCTCTCTCCAAATCCACAAGAAAAAAGTAAAAAAAAAAATTAATTAGTAAAAAACCGGAAAAAACTCAATCAAAAAACTCAAAACCATTCTGTAGAAGCGTTTTTCAGAAGAATCTCCCAAAACACCTTTGATACAAGACTGTCAATGGTAGTATGTGATTGATATACAATGACAGAGGTGATGTTTATAAAACATTGTCTTAGAGGTATTTTCAGTAAAAGCTAAGTTTGCTGTGGGGAATGACTTGCTAAATTATTTCATTGTTTATTTTCAAATGTTGTTTTTATGTTTTAGTAGTTGTTTTATAAATACTTTACTTGCAGTTAACGTCTTTCTCTCTCTCCCACTCACTCTTTTAAACACAAATGGGGTTTAAAATTTACTACAGCTGTTTCGGTAGCATTTTATTGATGCATTCATAGATTACATCATAGCATAAATCCACCATCCCCAGATACAATTTTTAAACATATATAAACAAGCAAGGTGAAACTTCAAAAATGACCTGTAATTTAAATGTTTACTTTCCAATACTCGCATGGGTCAGGCAAAGTTTGTTGAGGTGGTTTTTTCCACAGCTGAATACTCTTCCTGTTGCCAACCGTCACTTTTATTCCAAGTAAAATATTTCTCCATGAGCAGACATGTTTTTATAGGCAGTTGGAAATGGACACCACTTGTATAATGGTGACACTTGTTTATAATTATCATGTGAATTCAAGGCAAGGAGACAGTAGAACAACCGCACATATGTGTGTATATATATATATATATATATATATATATACACACACACACACACACACACAAAACAAGCTTCTTTCAGGTTCTGTCTACCAAATCCATCTCAAGGCTTTCATTAGCCCAGAACTATAGTAGAAGATACTAACCCCAAGATGTCATGAACCTGGAATTGTGTGGTTGGGAAACAAACCTCTTACCACACAGCCATGCCTGTACCTATATGTGGCACAGCTGGCTTCTCTCTCTCTCCACATACACATACAGAGAGTGCACCATGCTCCTTGGAGGAGAGAAACTCACATAAGAACTGATTCTGATTTTGACGACCCATTCAACACATGCCAGGATGAAAAGTGTATATGCATATTGTGGTTTAATACAAGGTGACTCAACAGAAGAATTTAAGACATATTACATTTTTATCCCCTTTCTTTTCAGCAGTGATGTACAATGGGCTAGATTATCCAACATTTGTGTTTTAAGACAGTCTGATGTGGTTTTAGAGTGATTTGGCTGCTATTTCCTTGATGGTTCAATATGTGTGTATAAGCCACAAGTACAGTAAGCTTTACAAATGAGAAGAAAACGGGAGCTCAATACATCATCATTTACCATCCACTTTTCCCTGCTTGCATGGGTCAGATAAAATTTGTTGAGGCAGATTTTGTATAGCTGGATGCTCTTGTCAACCCTAACAAAGTAATATTTTCCTATGGTTAGACACGTTTTCTACAGAAGACTCGGAAGGAACAACATTGCACAACCATCACATGATGTTTAGAGAAGGTTACACGCAAACAAACACATATACACTACAAGCTTCTTTCAGTTTCCAGCTGCTAGATCCACGCACACGGCTTAGGTTGGCATGAGGCTATATTAGAAGACACTTGCCCAAGGTGCTACGCAATGGAATTGAACTTAAGACCATATGGTGGGGAAGCAATCTTTTTAACCACACAACCACACTTGGACCTGTTAATACATTTGATATCTATATTAGGATAGTAGAATCATAAGAACAGGAGAAAAAAGTGCTTTATAGTATTTCTTCACACAGGGGTTAATATTGCTTTTCATCCTTTCAGAATCAATAAAACAAAGTACCAGTGAAGTACTGGGGTTGATATAATCAACTTGTCCCCTTCCTTCAAAATTGTGTTGAAACAAGAAGCTTTTTTTTTCCTTTTTTGTTGAAGCTGAAAAACACCCTAGAAGTTACTCAGGAGCCCCAAGTTTCATGTGTAACACTTGTCAACCATCGTAAATGACATCATGCCTAAATAAGGGGAAACAACTTTTTATACTCGGCCAATGAGAGCTTTTGTACTGCAGAGCAAACCTGTTTAAGAGGATAGTAACTTTGACAAAGAATAATGTCTTGACACAGACAACCTCCATAGGGCCATTGGCATAAAATACAGTATACACTGTATGAGTTCACAGCAACAAAGTTAACCAGATTTTTTTAATATTGTGCGAAAGGCTGCAATGACTGACAAGACAATAATGAGATTCATCCAGACCATACCATCTAGGAAAAAGATGTAATATCATGATGGTATGTTATGTAATGTACAACAGCAACAGGTACTGTGTAATGTATCATGTAATATATATTGAGTAATATATCAATCAAATGGTGCATCAGCATGGCCGCAGCTGTAAGCTGAAACTATAGAAAAAACAAATGCATATGTATACATTTATACATATATATATATATTTGATGTAGCCATTGGTTATGGCCAATCAGACAGTTACCATTGGTTTCACACCACCATATGCATGCACACATGTATATCATGACTCGTACTGTTCACTTTCCTGACTTTTGTACATAATTCTGTGTACTATACCTGCACCTTTGATGAGTTGTAGTGCACCTGAGCACTATACACAATAATTTCATTATCATTATTATTATTACGCACTTAACAATATCAGTGACTCATCAGACCTGCTGGCTAGAGGTACATAACAAATATATATTAATCAGAGGCAAACTAAGCTGTGTTGAATGAAATATAGATATGTATAGTCATATCAGTCATATTTAACACGTTCATGTACATATGGATATGGAAAGGTAATATGCTGTACCAGTTGTTATAAGAAGAAATTCTCCTTTTAGATAATATGGATGTAAGCACACCATTAGCCCAGCTATGTATACTGAGATCAGTATACATAGCTAGTGAAGTATAATGCAAAAATGCAGGTGTCTTATGGTTCAGTGAAGACATACACAGACATATACACACGCGGTATGTATTTATATACATGTATACAGTTATGTATGGTCATTAAAATACATTTTAAGCATTACTCAAGAATGCTTTGCATAACATCAACAAATCTACTATCACTGGATCTTTTTAGTTACATGATTTACAGATCACTTTCCTGACTGGTGGTGGTAGGCAGGCCCAGTTCAAAAGCATATCAACTGCGATCAATATCCTGTATATTTTTTCAGACATAATGTATCTAGGACAACAGCAATCTAATGAGTCCTCCTTTTATTAAGATGGCAAGGTGTGATTTAATTGTTATTTCTAGCTGGTCAAGTGACCAGAGATTTTTTTTTCACTAGCTCATGGTATATACATTTATATATATATGTATGCATGTATGTGTGGTTGTTGGTTGTTTAACCTCAGACTACCTCTGATCAAGATGACTTTAGTTGAAGAATGTTCCTTCCATGGTCAGACTGTAGTCTAGGACCACATTAATCCCTTCTTTTATAAGGACAGTGTGAGTTGAAAGAGATTTGCGTTGCTATTTCTAAAAGATTAAGCAAACAACTGCACAGAGGCTTCTCCCCGTGGCAGCTGCTAGAGTTTTATCAGCCTGTTTGTAAAGTTATCTAGTCTTTCTGATAATTTTCATTTTCATAATATGTTATCAACTGTTTTCTGTTGGAAAATATTAAATTTGTCAACCAAACAGACTTTCTTCTCTCCACTGATTAGGAGGATTCTGTAATCATTTTCTCTATGGCAGCATTATCTTTCAGAAATCAAATATATTTAGATGTTATATTTTTCTTTCCTGTGTTTACGAAAGAAGGTACAGTGTGTTTTAACATTTGAATGTTTTCCACTACTTTTTTTTCTTTCTTCTTTACCATTATTTCTCATGTGATGTTATCTTGGCACTGAACCATTCCTTATTAAGTTGATAGGGGTCAGTGTTCTTGAAATTACATCTCAGTTCTCAAATACACAGCAAAGATTGGAACCAATCTTAAATCTTTCCTACGTTAAAGCAACTTACCTCAAAATCCACATTCTACCTGATTCCAATCAGTATGTGTTTTTTTATGATGACAAAGGCCATCATAGAGGAAGAATTTCTGTCCACAAATTTCACAACTGTAGGATTTCTCTTCTGTATGAATACGTCTATGGTTAGATAAAGTCTTTTTACGAGAAAATGCCTTATCACAAATATCACAACGGAATGGCTTCTCACCAGTGTGAATTAGCATGTGGGAAAGTAGCAGACGGTTTTGTGAAAACGATTTGCCACATATTGTACAGGGGAAAGGTTTCTCAGCAACATGAGTAAATTTGTGACCACGAAACCCACTTTTGTCTGAGAATGCTCTACCACAGATTTCACATACATATGGTTTTTCTCCAGTGTGAATGCGTACATGAATAGATAAATGATTGTTTCTATAGAATTCTTTCCCACAAATCTCACATCGGTGTGGCTTTATTCCAGTATGGGTCAGTTTGTGCCTCATCAAATTGTAATTGTTGGCAAATACTTTCCCACATGTTTCACAATGGTAGGGTTTCTCCCCACTGTGAGTTAATTTGTGGGCAGACAAGCCACTTTTTCTAGAGAATGATTTAGCACAAATATCACAACTGTATGGCCTCTCTCCAGTGTGTGTCCGCACATGAATAGATAAGTGACCGTTTCGAAAGAATCTTTTCCCACAAATTTCACAATGGTATGGCTTCTCCCCTGTGTGAACATGTTGGTGAGAATTTAATGAACTATTTTCAGAGAAAGTTTTATTACAAATTTCACAATGATAAGGTTTCTCACCAGTGTGAATACGCTCATGAATGGCCAATTTGCTCTTGCGAGCAAAGGCTTTATCACAAATTTCACAAGTGTAAGGCTTCTCCCCTGTATGAGCACGTATGTGGTAGGACAACTGGCTCTTCCAGACAAATGTTTTATCACAAATTTCACAAGAGAATGTCTTTTCTTTCGAATGGCTGTGTTTGTGATGGAGGTAAGACCTTTTCAGAGAGAATATTTTATCACATATTTCACAATGAAATAATCTTTCTGTATTATGATTCTGTTGATGAACTGAAAAGTCCTTATTTGGTGATGATATTGTATCACACATTTCCCTATGGAGGGTGACCAGTTATGGAATTCAGCAAAGCCAGCAAAATTACTGAAAATCTGAATAACTGTGGATTTGGACAATAAAATATTTTGAGGATGTTTCTTTAACTTTTACACTTGTTCAGTTACCACTTAGATGCTTTCCATGAAGTAAACTCAGAATGTGAGTCACTCAGAGTATGAGTCACTTAGAATCACACATATATTCATTGAGTGTACAGTACACACTAAGAGTTGGCATTATAACATTCTCATTTAAAACTCACTCAAAGAAAGACAACATTGTACTTCGATACCTCTTCAATCTGTGATTCAATGTCCATTCTTAATTCCTACAAAAGAAGACAAACAAAATAAAGTCATCATCGTAAAACTGTTGACAATAAACTATTACAAAACGGATAATAAATTTGTTATCAAGCTAATTTTGGCAACAGAACCAAGTACAAAGTAAAGTGGCACCTTAGAACCCCTAAAAAATATTTTAAAACATCTTGAAATGAAATAGACAATGATAGATATCATATTGACAAAATCCTCCGAATATGACTGGTATCTCTTATATTAACACTACACCATCACTGTCTCACAATAGTAAAAAAGATTAAGAGACAAGAGAGCCTCTGCATGGTCACTCAACTGCTAGAAATAGCAGCAAAAAATCCCTTAAATCACACCTTATCGTATTAAAAAAAAGAGAAAGATATTAAATAATGTGCAGTGTATTCCTATACAACTTACGTATGTTGTCATTGTTTAGTTAGCCTTGGTTGAGCAGATCTATATTCAAAAGTATTCTCACTGTAACCATCAAATATAGTTTATCTCAGACTATTGGACAATGAATCCGAAATCCCACCCCCACTTTTTTTATAAGGTAGTTCTGTCTGATTTGAGATATTTGGCAAGATGAGCTACCACAAAGAGGTTCTCGTTGGCTCGTGTTTAGAGATATATATGGGTGCAGTGGTGTAGCTAGGGCACGTGTCGTCGGGGCAGGCCTTGAGTTTGCCCTCCTTCCATACAGGCTTATACAACAACCCAAAAAGTGCCGCTCCCATGAGTGCATCGCCTGGGGCGGACCAGCCCCCTCCTTGCTACGTTACTGTGTGGGTGTGTACATAGCTATAGCTGGGTGACCGGCAAGGAATGCATTGTATTGCATTGCTCTCGATCAGATCAAACAAAGATGAAAAATTTAAAAAGTTACTGTATAATTTACAACTGTTCCGATGTATCAATGGTGTGTATTTGTTTATATGCTTATTGTTCTTATAGCACTCATACGGGAGACCTATACTGAAAGACACCCGAGTTGTGACCATCCCATCTGTTTTTCTTTCGATACGTAGTGATAAGATAACGTTATCTTATATATATCTTTTCTTCATTTATGGTGGTCAAGCAAGCAACTGACCCGCTTTCGTGAATTACATATTGTTATACCATGATAAATTATATGCTTGTTATTAAGCGACACGTCGGACTTCACCCGTGAATGATCATCGTCGATTTTTTTTTCTTTTAAAGACGTTGTGATTTAGCTGCTTTTTCCAGCATGTTGGTGCTTCCTTTTTGGAAAATAGATGTTAGAACGACAGAGAGAGACATTTTAGCATGTCACTGTGGAGATGTTTGCTACATTTGTTGTGAAAATAGCAGAAAGGTGTTTTTTACCCACTTTCTCTAGGTTGGAATAAAAACCATACCAGTCACAAAACATATATTTTCAAATATATGTTTCCATATTCGTTTTCTACACATTTTTTACAGCTAGTAGGCTGGTTCTTGTATTGTTTTCGTGATCGGGGCTTAAACTGTATATTGACCACATAATATTAGTCATCATTTAGACAATCTATTTAATGAATTTCTTGAAAATTTTCAGATTAAGATCTATGGTTGGAAGAAAACGAAAAAGATCCAGGAGATATTCTTAGGATTAAAAACGCAAATATTCAGTTCACAAGAAAGGTGGTCTTTATCATTATTAATTCATTATATTTAGTCGTCTAATGTTCAGTGATACTCGCCGGGTTTTTGTGAGTGTTGGTCACACACACCTAATATATACATATATAATGTGACACCTTCAAGTAATAAAACTGGAAAATTATTTCATCGATCGATTTTATCGCTTTGGAAGACAAAAGATGCCGTAAATAAAGCAAACAATCCAAAAGCAAGGAAACCCGAATTTAGTGTAAAGAGAACAAATGTTTGTCAACAAGATTAAATATAACAATGAAATACTCACAGAACTAACATGAAAAGAGACAGAGGTGTGAATAGATGAAGAAGAATAGTTGGTTTTAATTTAACCGACGTCGTTTTTCTACATTTGTAATTTCAATAAAAGTTCCCTTGGGATCTCTGGTAATTAAGAGGACGGCGAGGTTTGTAACTTCTATAATTGACAGAGAGGGGAGATAACTACAGGGGTACTCCTAAGATAAGAAAAACAGTTCATGTGATGGATGAGTTTAATTCAGAATAGAATGGGATTGTAAGAAAGAGTTTAATGTAACAGATGAAAGAAAAGGGAGTGAGGGATGATGACAATTGGATCAATAAATCGATATGGAAGAAAAAAGTCTACAAAGAAAATAGAATTGGTTTAGAAAAAGAAAAAAAGTTGCAAAAATAAATAGAGTTAAATTGAGATTCCTGGTAAATAAGTTCAAACAGCAGGAGTCCAAATTGAGCTAAATTGCATTCAATTCAATTACTCTGCCATTGTTATTTGCCCATAAGGTGCAGGTGGGGGTTGTGTGGTTAGGAAGCTTGCTTCCTAATCTTGTGGTCTCTGGTTTAGTCAGAGTGTACAACACCTTGAGCAGGTGTCTTCTACTATCACCTCAGGTTGACCAAAGCCTTGTGAGTGGATTTGGTAGACAGA
>NC_068989.1:85752861-85756544 GCF_001194135.2 Octopus bimaculoides
ATGTGGAAGTCTTTGTGTGTGTGTGTATGTGTGTATATATATATATGTATATTCTTTTATTCTTTTACTTGTTTCAGTCATTTCACTGTGGCCATGCTGGAGCACCGCCTTTACTCGAGCAAATCAATCCCAGGACTTATTCTTTGTAAGCCCAGTACTTATTCTATCAGTCTGTTTTGCCGAACCACTAAGTTATGGGGATATAAACACACCAGCACTGGTTGTCAAACTATGTTGGGGGGTCAAACACAGACACACAAACATATACACACACACATATATATATATATATATATACATGCACACACACAAAATTCAGTAGGGCATTAAAATACCACTTGCTATAAACAGAGTTATCACTCTAAAACAGTAAGCCTATTTTCATTACATTTGTTGCATTTGCCGTATGTATTTTAATGGTGATTAATTTGCAGTTTCAGAGCGACAGCTCTGTTTATATATAGTGATATTTTAATGCCCTTCTGAATTTTGATTATATTTTACCTATAAAGGTGTATACTTGCTAGCCACTTTATTATTATCAATATTATTATCAATAATGGTAATGATACCTATTAGGTGCAGAAGTGGCTGGGTGGCAAGTAGTTTGCTTGCCAACCACATGGCTCCAGGTTCAGTCCCCCAAGTGTCTAAGAGATTGGAAAATTTTTTAAATAATACCAAACAGGTGATAGTAGAAGACACCTGCTCAAGGTGTTGTACACTGTGACTAAGCCAGAGACCACAAGATTAGGAAGCAAACTTCTTAACCACACAACCCCCACCTGCACCTTATGGGCAAATAACAATGGCAGAGTAATTGAATTGAATACAATTTAGCTCAATTTGGACTCCTGCTGTTTGAACTTATTTACCAGGAATCTCAATTTAATTCTATTTATTTTTGCAACTTTTCTTTTTCTAAACCATTCTCTTCCTAGCCTCTACAACTGACACAAGCCTTGTTACTAACATTCTCTTAACATTGTAAAACAACAGACTGCCACATCCTTTGTTTGCTGTTCCTAACAACGAATTGTGGTGGATAAATAAAATCTAAGAAATAACTTTTTACTTTTGTTGACTAATTTGGTGTGTATCACACTGCCCCACAAAATTTAGATAATCTGCTATCAATATTGATAAACACTGCATTTATTGCATCTGTCACTAACATATATCTGACACACACACACAAATGTATGTAACAAAACAGAAGAATACAGTTCTATATTTAAGAGATGAGGAATTATTTACATTATTTACATCACCGCCATGCACTTACATGCCACATGCACACACACACACACACATACACCATCACCACCATGCACTTACATGCCACATGCACACACAATACACATATATATATATATATATATATATATATATATGTCTGGTCATGAGAAATATTAGTTTGCTTGGAAATGGGTAAGTGTTGGTGATAGGAAGGGCATCCAACTGTAGAAAATATGCTTCAGCAAATTCCATCTGACCCACACAAGCATGGAAAACTGAACATCAAATGTGAATGTGATAATGATGATGAAATATATACACATATATATAATTTGATAATTGGACAGTCCAGTGTGGGGACGGGAGAAGGGATGATCAGTGTAAGTTGTGGGTGTTGAGAACAACATTAATGGATGTAGAATGGCTAAGTTAGATGGTTCTAGATAACAAGAAAGAAAAACTGGTATCAGGAGTAGTGGGGGACAATGGGAGAGATGTGGGGTGTGTGATATGAAAGAGGGAACTGGGTAAAGTACCCAATTGTACACATATATATAATATAAGCACACACAATAATTCCAGAAGTCAGTTTTGCAATGATGGCTGGAACTTCTTGGGGACTAGATATCACCAGACATCCAGGTTCATCATCTCATCTGCGAGGCTCAAGGTCCTGAGGTCAATGCTTACCACTTATCCTATATTTTCATGGGTCTCCCTCATCCACAAGCACCAGCCATATTCAGTGATTAACACTTCTTTATAAAGCTGTCCTCGTCCATATGCCCTTACAAGCACAGTCTTCTTTCTTGCACAACACATTTAATTCTTCTTATGCTTACTTTTTCTCTCTGAACATTTATACTATGTCACTTATACACACATTGCATTTCTTCAAAGTTTCATTTTGTCTTTAAAAGGCTCGATATTGCCTGATGAAATGGTATGGTCACATAATAATGTAAAGTTACATAATATCATGTAATATTATGCATTAGTGAAGGTGGTGAGTTGGTAGAATCGTTAGCATGATGACCAAAACACTTAGCAGCAATTCCTGTCTTTATGTTCTGAGTTCAAATTCCGCCAAGGTCAACTTTACCTTTCATCCTTTTGGGGCCTATAAAACAAGTACTGGTTGAGCACTGGGTTCAATATAATTGACTGGATTCCTACCCCCAAATTGCTGGCATTGTGCCAAAATTTGAAGCCAATTATTGAATAAGTGACTATACTAAGGAAATGCATATAGCAAAAATCTGAGGTGTCTATTCTTGTTCTTTTCCTATAATATACACCAATAATATGTGCAGTGTTTTGATGTTATGTAAATGGATTTACAGAATACTAAAGATCATTATACGTCAGTTTAGTGTTGCAGTGACTGCTATATTGACTGGTTAATTGATTGCAAGTATTTATGTATTCTTTTTGAGTATCCTGTTATATATTGGAATGCTACTAAGCTGCCAGAATCATTTAATACACACATATATGCATATATATACAGATATACATATAGATATATCTATACCTACATACACACATACACCAGCATAGGACACAGATATTGAATGATGATGACAATTACATATATATGTATGTATGTGTGTACCTACCTACGTATCTAAACAGTCAATAACTACATGCTTGAACTAGTACAAGAGGTTTTTAAGCCACTTGATCTGCTAAATCACACGCCATGCATCTTTTGAAGAGACACACTGGATAATATAGTCCTAGATACATGAACCCCTGTTGGACATGGTTGTTTCTTTATCTGCGTCTGCATGCACAGGCCTAGGCAAGGCTTTATCGTGGAAGACTGCTAGTTTCCCATTCATGTAAGTCTATCTTTTCCACACTATCACTGTTCTCCAAGGGAAAGATCCATTTTAGGTAGATTTCTGAATAAAAGATGGGATGGTCACTATTAAAACATCTTTGATGATAGTGTAATTTTTATTTTCTTCACTTGTAATTACTTGCATTCACACATCAAACTTCATCATCATCATCATCATCGTTTAACGTCCGCTTTCCATGCTAGCATGGGTTGGACGATTTGACTGAGGACTGGTGGAGCCCGAAGGCTACACCAGGCTCCAATCTGATATGGCAGAGTTTCTACAGCTGGATACCCTTCCTAATGCCAACCACTCCGAGAGTGTAGTGGGTGCTCTTATGTGCCACCGGCACGAAGGCCAGTCAGGCGGTACTGGCAACGGCCACACTCAAAATGGTGTATTTTATGTGCCACCCGCACAAGAGCCAGTCCAGGGGCAGTGGCAATGATCTCGCTCGAAAGTCCTTACACATGCTACGGGCACAAGTGCCAGAAAGGCGACGCTGGGCACAGGTGCCATCACGATTTTGCTTTTGCTTGCCCCAACAGGTCTTCGCAAGCTGAGTTACATGTCCAATGAAGGAGACGACGTTGGCAT
>NC_068989.1:85756554-85761609 GCF_001194135.2 Octopus bimaculoides
TTACACATGCTACGGGCACAAGTGCCAGAAAGGCGACGCTGGGCACAGGTGCCATCACGATTTTGCTTTCGCTTGCCCCAACAGGTCTTCGCAAGCTGAGTTACATGTCCAATGAAGGAGACGACGTTGGCATGGGTGTCAGTCGTCGAATTTAGTTCGGTTTCGATTTCACTTGCCTCAACACGTCTTCAAATGATACAAGTTCAATCTCTGGGTACATAGCTAAGTTGGTACCTTTATTCAGTCTACTAAACATCTAAAAAGAAAAATATATGCAAAAACAGCAAAATAAATTATTTTTGTTTCATTTCTTGGGTAATGTTTAATAATGATTCCTTTTTCTGTTTAAATTGTTTTTTTCTCATTCTCTGCTTTGCTTATTCACCATCATCCTGATCAATTATTGCCCACATTCCATACAGGCATGGGGTGGATGATTTGACACGAGCTGATGTGTCCAAGGACTGCATCATGCTCCAGTGTCTGCTTTGGCATGGTTTCTATGGCTTGATGCCCTTCCTAATGCCAACCACTTTACAGCATGGACTGGGTACTTTCTTGTGTGCTAGCAGCACTATTATGGTCACCATGCAAGACTATGAACCCTGAGAGAGAGTGGGAGGGATCAGCTTTATGCCAGGCAACAAGAGTTAAAGTATGAGAGAAGGTGGCAAGTTCTTGCAAAGAAAGTGTATGGCTATTCACATTTAGATGAGAGGGTGGGAATGATGAGCAGGAACTACAAAGAGATATATAGTGATGATCGATTTCCAATTTCAGATTAAAATTGTGGATATATTTTTTAAAATATATGAAAAACTGAAATTACATCATGGAAGAGCCATTTTAGCTTTTTAAAATCCACCACCACTGCATTCAATTCTTTTATCTGTTTCAGTCATTTCACTGTGGCCATGCTGGAGCACCACCTTTAGTTGAACAAATCGACCCCAGGTCTTATTCTTTGTAAGCCTAGTATTTATCCTATCAGTCTCTTTTACTGAACCGCTAAGTTATGGTTGTCAAGCGATGGTGGGGGGACAAACACAGACACACAAACATATACATACGATGGGCTTCTTTCAGTTTCCATCTACCAAATCCACTCACAGATCTTTGGTTGGCCTGAGGCTATAATAGACAACACTTGCCCAAGGTACCACACAGTGGGACTGAACCCGGAACCATGTGGTTGATAAGCAAGCTACTTATCACACAGCCACTTATATTATTCTTTTTCATTTTATGTTTATTTTGAATTAGTTCTGCCTATTATGAATTGTCAGAAAATTTCATCACACCCCTGTAACTTGGCTCTTGACACAAGTTCACATGCAATGAACTTGTGCCAATGACCAGACTACAGAACTATCAGAAGAAACTAAATTCTATTATTAAATGTGAAGTGAATTTTTTTGCTTTGGATTATCTCCCCTTAAATTGCTAAAATGTCTGTCTGCACAGATCCAAGTGCTTTGCCAAACAACAACTCCGAATATGGACAATTTAGTTTGCAAAAGAAAAAAAAGCTTAGGCATGGCTGGGTGTTAAGTTTGCTCTCCAATCACACGGTTCCAGGTTGTCCCCATGCACATAACCTTGAGCAAGTATCTTCTATACAGCATCAGGCTAACCAAAACCTTGAGAGGTTCTGATAGAAAGAAACTGAAAGCTCATATATGTATATGTGTGTGTGTACATGGTTTTTGTGTTGGTTTGTTTATGTCCCTGTAACTTAGTAGTCCTGCATAAGAGACCAATAGAATAAGTACCAAGTTTGAGAAAAATAGTACTTGTATTGATTCGTTTGACTAAAACAACTTAAAGGTGGTGACCCAGCATGGCCACAGTCCAGTGACTTTAACAAGTGAAAGATATTCAGAATAAGAGAAGTTTGAAAATGAAGCTGGGCTTTATCTACAATCACTTATATTGCTGAGATTGAAGTGGTTGACTGTGTAGCTGTTATCACCAACATCAGAAATATAAAACCTCAGTCTTCATAACAAAAGTGGTTTTACAAAGAAATAAAACAGAAATCAATATGCTGCACAATGTGACAGGGTACTTAAGTTCCACCTCTGGTTGAATCTAAAACATGAAAACAGGATCTTAGGAAATTGTTAGGTGAATATCCTTCCCAGGTCATATACACTCATAGGGCTGATTTTCTGGTTTCTGTGGCATACATACTCACCCTGTTGTAGGATCACTTATTTTTATCAGCTGAATGGACCAGAGTAATGTGAAATGAAATGTTTTGTTCAAGAACACAGTGCATCGCATGGTCCAAGAATTGAAACCATAATCTTACAATCATGAGCTAAACACCCTATCCACTAAGCCATACACCTCTGTATATGAGAAATTGTTGCAAAGACAAGACTTTCTCAGATAAAGGAAAATGAGATAAAAAAGAAACAATGAAACAAGAAATTTCTTTTCACAAGATTTTATTGCCAAACAACCTTCAGTGTGAGTGTATATGTATGTGTTTCAGTGTGTAAACATACATACAACATTCCTTCACACACACACATTCATCACATTTACCCATTTACCATAGAAATATGATTTATTTTGACAAGGAGGCTCCCAAGCCAATTTTTCTAGTGGGAGGAAAAGGAAAAAAAGGGGACATAATCCATTTGATTTAACCCCATAAAATACCACCCACGCACCAAACCAGCCCTGCCACCTACAATAATTCTGGTAAAGGTTTTTCATCAACCCACGAAGGATGATAGGAAGAGTTAATCCTCAGCAACATTTTGAGCTTGGACTGTGGAGGGATGAAATGAAATGCTCTAAATTCATTTAGGGCAAAAGTGTTCAACTATTTAGGCCAGGAGTGCTCAACCATTTTGGCTAGAACTGCTTGACCCTTTGGGCCAAGAGAGCTCTGCCGTTTAGGCCTAGAGTGCTCTCCATCATGTATTACTCTCATTAGCTCACTACTGCTAGCATTTCTTAACCTAAGATAGTTCGATATATTCCTATTGTTGTTGGCATTGTTGCGGTTGTTGTTGTTAGCCCGGTCAGCTCTAGTCCAGCAGACCTTAGGCATAGAGGTAGCTAATCAAATATCAGGAGGTATAAAATGTCACAGACCTAGGCGCAGGTTGCAACAAGACACTACACATACACACAATCATTATTAGACAGAGACATAGTTTCTGTCTAATAAAAACAGTCACTCTATTCGCTAATGAAATATTCAAATTCTACATCTGTATTAAGTATCTCATTTTTTTTTTCTTTGGTGAACGTTATCTGATTGTTTATAATTTTAGAAACACCAACTTCCTAAAATGGTGGTGGTAGTAGTGGAGGATCTCCATTGTTTGACAATGAGGATGCAGTTGTTTGCTCTCATGAATGACCTGCTGTTGAATTAACATGAATATTCCACAGACACATGTACCCATAATATAATTCAGACAGAATCAGTGTGACAAGACTGTACTTTTCAAACTACAGGTATAATCCAACCGATAGGCTTCTATACAGCTTCTGTCTACCCAATTTCACTCACAAAGTATGTCTGTAGGCATTGGTCAGTCTGAGGTACTAATAGTCCACAACATTTACCCAAGATGCCATGCAGTGGGATCAAAGCTGAGACAGCTTTGTGGCTGTGAACTGGATTTCTTAAACATTCAGCCATATTGCACCTACAACTCATATAAAATAACATTGGCCACATGTAACTTTGACCTTTCCAATTCAAACCTTAGACACTCTCAGTGGAAGGAGAGGAAAATCCTAAAATGGCCACCACCACAGGCTTATGATGTAAAACCAAAGATTTAAAAAAAAACAAAAAAAAAACGTTTAAATATATTTAAAATAGTGTGTGCATGTGTGTGTGTATGTATATTATACATACACACACACCATGATGTATATTGGTAGAGGCATGGCTGTGTGGTTAATAAATTTGCTTCACAACCAAGTTTTGGATTCAATTTCGATTTTGTGGTACTTTGGCCTATTAGTGCCTCAGACTGACCAATACTTTATGAGTGAAATTAGTAGATGGAAACTGTATGGACACCTGATATATCAGATATATAATATATATATATATATATATTCAACATTGATAATGAAGAGGAGATAACATATCCCTTTCATACTCTATTCAAAGCTATATTATATAAATATACATATATGTGTGTGTATGTGTGTATATGTATGTATGTGACTGTCACCCTATACATGGTGTCATTGTTTAAATCTACTGCAAAAAAAAAAAAAAAAAAAAAAAAAAAGAAACCACCATTGAGCAGTTCATTGTTCAAAAGACCAGGGGAAAAAAAACATCTTACTAAGAAACAAGGGTTGGTGACAGGAAGGGAATCCAGCTGTAGGAAAACTGGCTCAATAAGTCTTGTCTGACCTATACTAACATGGGAAGTGGACATTACACCAATATTCATGAGGATAATACATATGGCATTGTTACAGAAATTTATATATAAAAAAAGTAGAGGGTGTATTTGTATATCAGAGATTATTATTATTGTTGTTATTATTATTATTATTATTATGTCTATTACTACTAGCTTTGGATTATATCATTGGGGACTGAATCTTTATATTTGTGCTATTCATGTTTTTGCCGTGAAATAAAATCCTATAAATTTTCTGCAAGACTAACTTTACGTGCTATGTTGATTTTTCCTTTTTAAATTTTCTTCTGCCTAAATCTGAAGACAACATTACAAATCAGGTGTCACTTGTCTTATCCGACTTCATGAATGATTGAGAATGGGAGAGGAGCAATGAAGACATGAGGCTGCCAGTCAAAGATGGGTAATGGTGATGGGAGTGTGTTATATGCAATTGGTTTGCTACATGTTGATTACATGAGGTAAAATTATTATGGAAGTGATAATGGAGTGAGCTCTAATATCCATTCGCAAATGACAGGGGAAGGAGGTCAGAGGTTTATTGTTTCATTGTCGTTACCCGTCTCCAACATTAATTAAGAAAAAAAAAAGGTGTGGGTGCATGTTGTGGGAAGGGAATACTGTTGAGATACATTCCATG
>NC_068989.1:85761997-85770890 GCF_001194135.2 Octopus bimaculoides
AAAAAAAAAAAAAAAAAAAAAAAACCTTCTTTTTCCAGATTCGATACATTTAAAATTTTGATCAGTCTTTCTATAATTATTATTATTATTATTAATACTATTACTACTACTACTATAGTTTACTATACATACATATATGTATACATACATTATATATATATATATATACATACATATATATATGTGATTATTGGATTATTGTTGTCGTTGTTATTATAATTATTATTATTATTATTATTTTGAACAACAAGCATACAAATGTTCAGTAAGAAAGGTTGCAAGGTGAAAAGTTTTTTTTTTTTTCTTTTTCAGAAGTTCAAAAAAGAGGGGTGGAAAAAGGATTGCCGAAGGTCATGTGACTGTAGCTAAACTCGATGAGATGTTTCCCAAGCAACTCAACTTCTCTGCCTCAAGGATGTACTTTTGTTTATCCATGCCACACCTCTACCTTACCCAAATCCGATATCATCATAATGTTCTTTGCCTATAAGCCTGAATACTGATCAGAACTATGAAGTTTGGAACCCTCAAACATGAGTACGTGGTTCATAGTTAGTGGTTAGTGTTATGATGTTGATATTATTGTCAGTTAGGGGGGGTAGAAAGTACCCTGACTGTTTGCGAGGTAGATGCCTTACCAACTGATCCACGACAAAGATATTCTTTGCAATGAGGTTTCACACCAGAAATGTTACTTATTTTTGAAGGATTTTCTTATAAACAGTAAATATAATGGATATTGCTTCAGATCTGGGTAGACAATGGCACAACTATGAGTAGGTAGATGATACTATTACCTCTCCAGGTAGGTAGAAAAATTTTTCCTCAATGTTTGCCATGGAAACACTTTAAAATCTTGTCATCCTTTGTTCTTCTTACATGTTAATATCTGATATCATTTAACATAGTTCTTCAAGGATGTTGGGTAAAGTAGAGAAAGAATGGTTTAATTTAAACCAGCTGTGTTGATTCATAAATGTGTCCCCAAGTCAATTATTCAGGAGCTGAGGAGAATTAGTTGAAATTGGAACTCCTAGAATGTTATTTTTAGAATGATGCTCTCTAGAGGGCAACATCATTATCCTATTTTCTTGGTAAGGTGATAGAAGAATCGACTCTAGAAAAATATGTTGTAATCAATATCAAATTTTATGGGTTCGATGACGCGGTTCTCGGAATGTGTCGGAGGTAAATTATCAGCTTCAGGGACCGCTTCATTGGTGTCCAACTGAAATTGTTCAGCATTTGCTTCAATGTGAAGCTGTCTGTGTTCAACCAATTGGTTATATTGAAAGAACTCAACACCACAAATTTCACAAGGGAAAGCTTTCTCCTCGGCATGAGAACGTCGGTGAATTGATAAATAATCATTACGGGTGAAAGCTTTACCACAAATTTCACACACATATGGCTTCTCACCAGTGTGTACCCGTCGATGGCAGGACAGATAGTCTTTCCGAGAGAAGTTTTTACCACAAACTTCACACTGGTATGGTTTCTCACCAGTGTGAGTACGTCTGTGAGAAACAAGGACGTGACTCTGAGAGAAAGATCGACCGCAGATTTCACATGGAAATGGCTTCTTTTCGGCGTGATTAATTTTATGGCGTTGTAAATAAGTTATGTCAGAGAAAGCCCTGTTACAGATCTCACAATGGAAGGGCCGGTTTCCTGTGTGTTTTTCCTTGTGAGCCTCTAATTTACTACTACAATCAAATGACCTGGCACATATGTCACAGCTGAAGAGCTTCTCGTTACATTGGCTATCTTTGTGTTCTATAAAAGCATTCTTTTCAGAGAAATCCTTGCCACATGCTTTGCAATGGAATGATGACTTCTCAGTAGAAATATCTTCTTTGAGAGGAACATCATCACAGTCTTTAGAAAATGATTTATCAAACACACCGAGAGTTAGGTCTTTGCCATCATCATGAATCACTTTGTGTTGAAGTAACGAGGCTTCATCAGAGAAAATCTTATTACATATATCACATTCAAACGTTCCTTCCCTGAAGTGGATATATCTATGACGCATTAAATTACGTTTTAGAGAGAATATTTTGCCGCAAATGTCACAAAATGGCTTCACTTTTGCATGAGTTAGCTTGTGACATTGGAAAGTACTCTTAAATGAGAATTTTTTCCCACAAATATCACATTCGTAGGGTTTTTCTCCAGTATGAGTACGTACATGAAGGGATAAATCACATGGTCGTAAAAATGCTTTACCACAAACCTCACATAAGTGCGGCTTTTCTCCAGTGTGTGCTCTTCTGTGGTCAGACAAATGGCAATTCCGTGAAAATGCTTTACCACAGAATTCGCAATGAAATGGTTTCTCTCCAGTATGAATACGCTTGTGCCGAGTCAACTTACAATTCTGAGAAAAAGATTTGCCACAAAATTCACAGTAGAATGCTTTCTCTGTCAAGGGCATCTGTTTCTTGAAGGTGGTTAATTTACTGCTCTCAAGAAGTGTCTTAGCAACAAAATCTGCATCAAATGTCTTCCCAGATATGAGAATCTCTTTGTTATTGGTCAGCAGGCTGTTCTCAGGGAATGGCTCTTGAGACAAATCCCTTTCAGATGTCTCTTTATCCAACTCAGTTTGTTTGTTGTTTGCCATTAAATTGCTGTCCCCTGGAAATGCCTTCCCAGATATTTCGCTATTAAAACTTTCCTCTTCATCAGACTGAGTGGAGTCTTTCTGACTTCCCAAGCCACTCTTCTCTGGATACGCCTTCTCTAACGTATCGCTGTCGGATGTTTTTTCATCTGACCCAGCTTGCTTGTAGTTGCTAGACTTATTCTTCTCGGGCAAAGTCATATCAGACATTTCACTATCAGATGATTTCTCACTTGACGGAGAGTCTTTGTGATTTGCAGACTGACTATTCTCAAGAAATGACTCGTCAGATATGTCACGAAACGTTTTCATACCTAATGGACTTCCTTCCTGACTGGTAGACTGACAGTTTTCAGTAAATGCCTCATTAGACATGTCACTGTTATACTCCATTTTTATAGGGTGGGTGATGATATTCTAGTTGAAACTGTGTTGGTCAGCTCACATAAAATAACTGTACATTGATACCAGTTAGTCCTGAGAGATGATGTCCTGTCCACTTCAGTTTAAGGAACGTTAACAATCTACATCTTAAAGTTGCTGCTTCAGTAATTCACCATTGTTCCAGGTTACATCTTCAAATGACAATTCAGCTTCCTCTTAGCAGTTCCTACAATAGAAAGCAAACAAACATGTTTCTTATCAGAACAAGAATAAACAGGGAAAGCAAACTATCACACATTACATATTTAAATATTACTCTAAACAATTTTATTTTGCTACACCAGACATTGCATATAGCAGTATATATGTCTGTTTGTACACACATATTCTTTCTCTCTTTATCTCCATACACACACTCACACACAAGACTTAGAAATATGTTTGGTGTCTAATGTGCTGGGTATTGTATATTTTAAAGGCAGTAGAGCACTGGGGATTTGTGGAAAACGAGCTGGCTGCTGCACAAAACATTTAAAACAATGACATAGAGACCCCCAAGCCAAAAAGAGAACTGCTATGTGATCACATGAGTTGTTAGAAATAAAAGCACAATCTTCTTCATATCACATCCTAACTTACACCGTCTCAAAAGAAAAAAAAAAAAAAAAAAAAAAAAAAAGAAAGAAAAGAAGAAAAGGTGTGGGAGGGACACACTGACTAGTATAATTCTAAATAAAATATGTCTGAATAAAAAAAAAAAAGTCAGGGTGGTTACGGATGGAAAATCTTTAACCACAGGTTTGCTAGATCACATCTGAGCCAAGATTAAACAACCATGATAGAGAAAACATCCCTTGTTGGCAAAGTAATCCCTCATTTAAAAACACTCAAAAGAATTTGATAGGGAAAAAATCAACTACTACATTTAGTCAATCAAGTGTTTACATAGACATCTTAGTAACCTGTGCAGTTCCTCTTTTAGAGATGGCAAATAATCAGTGCAGTAAGACATGGCTGCTAAATTGAAGCTCCTTTGCCTTCTTGGCTTTCTGATTATTTCCTCAACCAAATAGTAATATTGATTTTTTTTTTCTTCTCATGGCACACAGCCAACTTTTTCCTAAGAAACAGTCAATTTACAAGCATTATTTCACTGCCCCTTTGGAGATGAATGCTAAAGTTAGGCTCTAGTGGATATGAAACCCAAAGCAAAACAGCGCTAACCTAAATTCCACAAAGTATCTAGGTTGCTTAACAACGGACTAACCCCAAATCACTGCATCAGAATAAATTCTGGTTTCAAATTTTGGTACAAAGCCAGCAATTTTGGGGGAGGGAGTCAGTCGATTACATCGACCCCAGTGTTCAACTGGTACTTATTTTATCGACCCTGAAAGGATGAAAGGCAAATTAGACCTCCACAATAGAATAGATATTAACAAAAATAGGTGCAGGAGTGGCTGTTTGGCAAGTAGCTTGCTTACTACCAACCACATGGTTCTGGGTTCAGTCTCACTGCATGGCACCTTCGGCAAGTGTCTTCTACTATAGCCTCGGGCCAACTAAAGCCTTGTGAGTGGATTTGTTAGACAGAAACTGAAAGAAGCCTGTCGTGTATGTAATGTTATGTAAAGTTTGTCTCAAACTGACAATGCCTCCTTGAAGCACTTTCAGAACAAGGATTTCTGCAAGTTGTCCATAATTAAAAATCAGGCTCCTGATAATGTTGTTTTTGCCCACTAGTGACCCCCTATAAAATGCAAGAGTTGACATACCACCAGCCATGTTGTCCAACTAGTAAAGAAGTGTGCGCACATAATATTTTGTATATTGGATGCCCAGCTTTGGCCCTCACTTGACCCAGGACCAGCTCTGTCAAAAAGATGAGCATACAAATGACAACCACATCTTCTCATTGTCCACAAAACTCTGTAGCCACTGCAACCTCAGTACATGCTTGTGCATAATCAACTATGGTATACCAAGCCCTTCGTGAAAAGGACATGAGTAGCAGATGGACTCCCATTTCTAGTGGAACATGTCCCTTACAAAAAGTGAAAAAGCAGATGGTCCAGCTTAATCAGATGAAAATTAGAGCAAAGCATGATGGGTGGGTGGTAATAAATAATGGATGAGATGTATATAATTGCTAGGTTTGCTTGGCATTTCAGGGATGTCTCATTTCTGAGTGAGACTAGAGAGCCTGCTTGTAACCTTGTTCCAGTTCCTATTTGTCTAATGGTCTGGCCCAAACCAGATCTTAACAGAACCTTTAGTACAACACCTCATGACATGTACTACTTAACAAGTACTTCTGTCAGCATCACACTAATAATTTCTTCGGTTTCTGTTGTGTCAGTACTCTGTATATGATCACATGGCCTTCCCATGTATCAACAACAACAACAGCAGTAGTTGCTGCTGTTTATTTTCATCTGAATCCAAAAACCTAAAATTTTTAGTATAAGGAATGTGATTTTGAGAGATTCATGCCGTTCTCAAAGTCTTTTTAGTAAGAAAAAATATATAGAAAGATCCTAGATGTATTATGGAAATCTTTTTCTCTTTCTGCCTTAAAGTGGGAGGGGGTACTTGCAGGTGCAAATGGGAGTTCACCAGGTAACAAATTTATTGATTCTCTTTTGCTGTCCATGTCTGACCCTGGATAGATGAAAGGTAAGGATAACCATGACAAGATTTGAACCCAGAATGCAAACAGCCTGAAAGAAATACTGCAAAGTATTGTTTCCAAAGTTTTAATAATTTGAATAGTATTGATTTTAAATTTTTTGGCTCAAGGCCAACAATTTCAGAGGAGGAGGTAAGTCAAATCAACCCCAGTATTTAACTGGTACTTATTTCATCAACCCTGAAAGTATGAAATTTGAACTTAGGATGTAAAGGCAGACAAAATACCTCCTTAATGATTCTAATAATATTAACAACAACAACAATAGTTTCAAATTTTGACACATAGCCAGCAGTCTTTGAGGGGAGAGGGGGAAGTCGATTACACAACCCCAGAACTTTCTTTATCAATTCCAAAAGGATGAAAGGCAAAGCCGACCTCAGCAGAATTTGAACTCAAAATGTAAACAGTCAGAAGAAACGCTAATGATATGCTAATGATTCTGCCAATTCACCACCTTATTCTGGCACCCTAATAATAAGAATAAACAATAATTAATAATTATATTAATTGGTTGCTTTAGAGTACTAAAGACTTGTTTTTGTTTAGTCTAAAACAGTGTACTTTTGTGAGGTTCACTCGCATCTTTTCTCAAAAGGGTTTTAGATGCATGTGAAACGGTTATTAACCAGGAACAGGAAAAAATATACATCACAGATTTTTTTTTTTTAATTAAATGTGACATCAGTTATTTTTCTCTCTCCTTCTCACTCACTCACTTTCTCTATCTCCGTTAGCAAAAAAAAAAAAAAAAAAAAAAAAATGAAGGGAAAATAACGATAATTATAAAAATGCCCACCAGGGGTGAGTTAAATTCAGAAATAGGAGGAAGTTAACAAGATAACAAAGAATTTATTCTAATTCTCTTTTACTGTCCATGTCATTAACTCCACCAACCTAACAAGAGCGTTAATAACTATTTCTTCTCACTAGGCATAAAGCCAAATTTTTCTGGGAAAGAGAGTTGAAATCGACTGAAGTAAAATAATAATGGCCTACACACATGCGCACTCACACATTTTTCCTCTCTTCTTTATCGACCATGGATGGATAAAAGGGGAAAGTCAACCCTCGAGGGTGTTTAAATGTAATAGCAAATAGCGTTGGCCTGCTTGGCTCCCTCATGTCTACTTTAACTAACTCCTCTATTACTCTAATAATCTATATTGATATAGCACACTTTCATTACACTGACTGTGTGCGTGCGTGTGTGCATGCTTCTTTCTCTGATTAGGTAGAACTCTGTGTGTGTGTGTGTGTGTGTGTGCACATGAGAGAAAAACAGCTATGTTCAGACTCAAGTGTTCTTAAACAGAGAGGTCACAGTATGTTTGATGTGTCTAAATCAGTGCGTGTGTGCATGTGTGTGTATCTGAATGGTTGAAACAAGGAACAGATCAGATACAGAGAGAAAAAAAAGTGGGAAGGGAAAAGTAAGGAAAGCTAACATAAAAAGAATCCCAGAATTTATGGTCTTGTGCCAATATAAGAAATCACCATCATCATCATCATCATCATTACATGAATGGATTTAATTGACTCACTCATCTCCCCAAATTCTTGGCTCTCTGCCCACATTGGAAACAATTATCATTATTATCATCATTATTATTATTACGTTCTGACTTCAAATTCCACTGAGGTCAACTTTGCCTTTCATCCTTTTGGAATTGACGAAATAAGTACCAGTTGAGCACAGGGGTTGATGTAATTGACTAGCCCCCCCCCCCTCTTCCAAAATTTCAGGCTTTGTACCCTTACTGTAGAAAGAAAGGATTATTAATACTACTATTACTACTAATAATAATAATAAAGTTGGGGGAGGGGAGGTACTGGTAGAATTGTCAGAACAAAGGACAAAATGCCTTAGGTAACAACATTTATGCTCTGAGTTTAAATTCTACCAAGATCAACCTTACCTTACATCCTTCCAAGGTCGATAAAATATAATACCAGTTGTCATTTATCCCCACTCCCAGACCAACCTCGCCGAGAGACCTGTGGATAAAGATATTCTAGCTACTATCATCACCTTTTTAGGACTACACTGTTTAATGTGTCCTTTAATTTGACACAGTAGGGATGTAATCGGAGGGTGTCAGGCTGCTACTTTTAGGAGCACAAATGAATGCATTGAAGCTCACTCAATTATCTTATTAAAGAACCAGTCATATAATCCTCAGAAGTCTTTTGTCGGCAGCAGCGATTTTATCTCGTATCCGAGAAGTCATTATTGTAAAATCGTTAGCATACTAGATGAAATGCTCAGTGGTATTTTACCCATTGCTACATTCTGGGTTCAAATTCCGCCGAGGTCAACTTTACATTTCATCCTTTCAGGGGTCGATAAATTAAGTACCAGTGAAACATTGCGGCCGATGTATTCAACCAGTCCTCTCCCCACAAATTTCAGGCCTTGTGCCTATAGTAGAAAGGATTATTATTATTATTATTATTATTATTATTATTATTAAGGCAGCAAGCTGGCAGAAATGTTAGCACATCAGACAAAATGCTTAGTGGCATTTTTTTCTGCTTTATGCTGTGAGTTCAAATTCCACTAAGATTGACTTTGCCTTTTATCCTTTCAGGGTCGATAAAAAAAGTAACAGTTGAGTACTGATGTCAATACAATCGACTAAACTCCTCCCTGCTATTTTCGGGCCTTGTGTCTATAGTAGAAAGGATTATTATAAGAATCACCACTTCTGCCATGTTGATGAAATTCGGGCATTTGTTTCCCTAATGTATCACATTCCTGACAATGAAATCTTTTCATTTTAGCTTTGGTCTTTTGCTTGGTACAATAATAACATTATGGAAAAAAGAATGGCAAGCTACTTCAACCAACTAAGGACTAAAATAGGAGATAAGTTGGACCACAGAAGGAGACAGGTCAAAATAGGAGACTCAGTACATTAGCCTGAATCTGTCAGCTGCAACAACCAAATTTCCTCAACCACACTTTACCAAAGAAGACTTTACTATTTGATACATCATATAATGTAGACCGAGACTCTTCCAGGGGCACAAAAAATGCTCACAGCTTCAATACTTGGATCATAGACCTGACAGAACAGAGTTGATGATGGGGCAATATAACAACAGCTATACCTTGCTACACACTGTGTGTGTGTGTGAGAGAGAGAGAGAGAGAGAGAGAGAGAGAGAGAGAGAGAGAGAGAGAGAGAGAG
>NC_068989.1:85770924-85778716 GCF_001194135.2 Octopus bimaculoides
GAGAGAGAGAGAGAGAGAGAGAGAGAGAGAGAGAGAGAGGGAGGGAGAGAGAGAGAGAGAGAAAAAATGTATGCAGATGTATATACACACACACACTTATACACAGATATACATAGATCATTGTTTAACATCTGCTTTCTATGCTGGCATGTGTTGGATGGTTTGAGAGGAGCTGGCAAACCAGAGGACTGCATCGAGTTCTACTGTCAGCTTTGGCATGGTTTCTACAGCTGAGTATCCTTCCAAATGCCAAAATTTTACAGAGTGCATTGGATGGTTTTACATGGCACCTGTGTTGGTGAGCTCGCCAAATAACTTACATGACCAAAAACCCACAACCGAGGGGATGTACCAGGTGTCTTGCTATAGAGGAGATACATGGTTACTACTTCAGTTGAGGAGAGAGAGAGAGAGAGAGAGAAAGAGAAAGAGAGAGTGAGAGTATGTTGATGTGCCAGGGCATAGCCTCAAGGTACACAGTGAATGTAAGTGAAATGGTACAGAGAATTGCACAGGATGAATGAGCAGGGAGTTCAAGAGAGTACAATGTGGAAGAGAGGAGGTACAGGGAGTGGGGGGGGGCATCGAGTGGTGAACACAGCTATATATGGGGAGTGGTAGGATAGCTATGATACAGCTCGCAGGGAAAGAACATGAGAGATGACAAAGCAGCAGTGGGCTGCAGGAGCAGGAGGGTGGAAGAGAGACAAGCATAGTGAATGAAGAGTTGTAGTTTGGTTGTGTGAATTAAGGTTACTTAATGTTACATGTGAGTAGACAGTGCATAATGCACAACGCTTCCAGAACTCAGTTTCACTGAGGTGGGTGGGTCTTCTCAAGAACTTCAAATCACCAGACATCTTGGGTCATTGTCATCTTCTCCATGAGTCACACTTGAGAGCAGCTCATTACTTCATCCCATGTCTTCTTGGGTTTCCTTCTAGTGGAGGGTCCATCAACTTTAAGTGATTGGCACTTCTTTATACAGCTGTCTACTATATATACACATATATGTATACATCTGCATACACACACATACATGTATATGTGTGTGCGTGCGTGTGTATATATATATATATATATACTCTTTTTTACTCTCTTTTACTTGTTTCAGTCATTTGACTGTGGCCATGCTGGAACACTGCCTTTAGTCGAGCCAATTGACCCCAGGACTTATTCTATCGGTTTCTTTTGCCGAACAGCTAGGTTACAGGGACATAAACACACCACCATCGGTTGTCAAGTGATGTTGGGGGGACAAACACAGACACACAAACATATATACGACGGGCTTCTTTCTGATATCAGAATACCCAACAGTTGAAGGAAGCTGTTTCGGCAGCTTTTGCAACAATCACCAAAGCACACCAAATCATTTTGTGCCACGAAAATGATGGTGTTCATACAAACCTTCTCAATATGTGACAGTGTCAATGAAAATAAATATACTAAAACCAGTAACTGTGTTTGATATTATATTGTTCCTGCTCTATTGTTCTTATTACTTTTCGGTAGTGGGTGACAAGACTTTTGGACCACCCTCGATAGGGTGTCCACAAAGTCTGGGTACATGGGATTAACACATACTTTAAGAAATTATTACTTCTAATATTTAATTGTTTATGCTATAATTTTATTTAATCCATGTACCCAGACTTTGTGGACACCCTGTATAATGAAATATCAAAAATACACAGATTGTAATATATTTCCTACTTTCGTAATAGTTATTCAACGCTATCCATTATACATAACACTGCAGGCTTTTAAGACAATTTAAGCCCCAACTTTGAGATGTGCATTACACATATGGTTTATAATATTTCATATACCACATAATACATGGCAGTGGTCCGTCGCCTTTTTTCACTTGTACACTTATATTCTTTAGAAAAGTTGGCGGCACACCTGAACTTAAAGTATAACTAAAAGTATAGGGGAAAAAATTATATTCAGGTTACACTGCAGCACATATAGTATCGTCTCGTGGCACACAAATGTGCCGCGGCATACCCGTTTCGGAGCGCCGAGAGTATTATATAGTACACGATTGCGTCCTGCAAGGGGAGATGACTCCGATCATATTGGAGTTATCTCTCCTGGTTGTTTAAATACAAAACGTCACCTGTCAGACGACGGGTAACAACTGAGAATACGTTACAATTAATTGATAGTTAAAAAGTATTATTGCTATTAATAATTAAAAACGACTAATTTATTATATCTTATTTTAATCATGTATCTTTTACTTGCTTCAGTCATTGGACTGCGGTCGTGGTGGAGCACCACTTCGAAGGGTTTCAATCAAACAAATCGACCCCACTTCTGAGATTTTAAATCTGGGACTTATTTTATTAGCTCCTTTTGCTAAATCGCTAAGTTACGAGGACGTAAACAAACCAACTCCGGTTTTCAAGCAGTTGGGTGAGGATAAACACACATTGATGTTTCTACATATACGATGGGCTTCTTTAAGTTTCCATCAACCAAATCCAATCACAAGTCTTTGGTCGGCCAGGGGCTATTGTAGAAGACACGTATCCAAGGTACCACCCAGAGAGACTGAACCCGGAACCTTGAGAAGCAAACTTCTTACCACAGCCATGCCTGCACCTAATAACGAATAACGGAATGGTTGGCGCTAGGAAGGGCATCCAGTTGTAGAAACCATGCCAAATCAAACTGGAGTCTGGTGCAGCCCCTCAGTTTACCAGCCCTGGTCAAACAGTTCAACCCATGCCAGCAAGGACAACGGATGATGATGATGATGATGATGATGATGATGAAAATTAGTATTCATGCTTTTATCTTATACAAGCACCATGAAATTTGAATAAAGTAAAATTCCAAATTATTGCACCTATGTACAAGTGTCTCCTGTCATATGAAGGGCAACACATTAGATATGCAAACCAAGAAGGAAGCCTCTGTGTGATAACTCAACTTGCTTGATATAACAGTTAAAATCTCTCATAAATTTCACTCAATCAGATTTAAAATGAAGGGCATTGTAGCAATCAATTATCCCTGTGAAGGTGAACTTGGTGAACTTACTCTATTCTCAATACATTAGATAATGTATCTAAGATACACAATATCTGAATAAACGATAGGATGGTCACAGCTGGGACAAACATCAGTGGTCAGTGTGTGTTTGTGTAAGAGAGAGAGAGAGAGAATGGGAGAGAGAGAGAAAGAGAGAGAAAGTGAGAGGCAGACAGACAGAAAGAAAAAGAGAAAATAACCATTACAAGACGCACAGTTTAATAGCTGCCTCTTTCTTGCTCTTAAGTTTGGAGATCAGCTATGTCTTTCATCCTCTCGGGAGTTGATAAAGTATCAATCCATGACAGTAGACTAACAGGTTTGTCAGAGCATGGATGAGTTGCCCTGCAACAGCTATTTCTGGTTCTGTGCATCATGAGTTCAACTCCAGCTGTGTTCCTGAGAACTGGTGACACTTCTTATTTCTTTATTGCCCACAAGGGGCTAAAAATAGAGGGGACAAACAAGGACAGACAGAGGGATTAAGTCGATTACATCGACCCCAGAGCATAACTGGTACTTAATTTATTGACCCCGAAAGGATGAAAGGCAAAGTCGACCTCGGCGGAATTTGAACTCAGAACATAACGGCAGACGAAATACCGCTAAGCATTTCGCCCGGCATGCTAACATTTCTGCCAGCCACCGCCTTAGAAAACTGGTGACACTTCTGTGAAGAACAGTAATTGACAGATAGTATCAACCAAGGAAACACAGCTTCCTTTATTCAATGAGAACATTGACTGTCACCATTACATGTCTCGTTCTTCAATGAAAGTCATAGCCTAAGCCTGGCATTGTTACAAACGTCTATACAAAACTTTAAAATCTGAAAGAGGAAATGCATTAAAGGGATAGAAATGTATTAATTCCCAATAATGATAAAAGGTTGAATAAAATCCACTGATGCTAGTCAAAAATAAGAAGCTACTCCATTCATTGTAAATCATACAAACAGGCTTTGTCTAACGGAAAGGCATATTTTCACTCATACATCGAACAGTGAAGGGTTTACTTATCTGTTTTAACGCCTTGTGTGTAACCAAAATATATTTGCATGCTTGGTCAAGTTCCTTTCGAGTATTTTGGCCTCACGGAGGCAATAACCAAGACCTTTGGCATTATGTTGTGCTTGAGTAGAAGACCCATCAAGCCGAGCAAAATCGCAGTCGTGACAGATACCGGTGTCGTGCCAGTGGCACGAAAACACACCCATTACGCTCTCAGAGTGGTTGGCGTTAGGAAGGGCATCCAGCCATAGGAAACCATGCGAAATCAGATGGAAGCCTGGAACAGCCTTCCAGCATGCCAGTCCAGTCAAACCGTCGAACCCATGCTAGCATGGACAACAGACGTTAAATGACGATGATGATGATTCATAAACAATAGTCCTGTTGGACATCTAAGCTCAAACAAAAGCTAACAGGCCAATCAAAGGAGCGACGGATACACATTCAAAAAGATATATAGTATACATACAAGTATTCTATAAAATTTTCAGCAGTATTTCAATGACTAAGTACCTTACAACCTTGTATTTTGTATCATGGCTTATAAGCTAAATGAAAATAAAAACAACCAAAACTTGACTACTTGAAGCCAATTCATGCCATCTCCGCAGTAGCTGCAAAACCTGCTGATAACAATGACACCTGCTGTTGACTCAGCCCCCTCTCAAGTCACATCAACCTTCTGTAAAAGGGAGACAAGGACCAGTGTGGTATCAGCACTACTAATACAAAATGACAAATTACCATCTATACTTGCATTTCCATCACAACAAACTCATCTATCATCTAATACATGGAAATGAAATTAACAATGTGTGGTATTAACTTTATGATTTTCATACATTGTGATGTCGATTTTATAAAATATATATTTATATGAAGATTATAGTGTTTTATGTAGTTTTGTTTGTGTATGGTGTTTATATTTCTAATATTGTCTGAAAATAAAATATTAACCACCATCAATACGTAACCAATGACAATTGGATGCCCATCCTGCTGCTTAATGAGGCTCATTGCACATATTATAAATACACACACATTGAATGTACATACAGACACACACACACACACACACATCATCATCATCATCGTCGTTTAACGTCCGCTTTCCATGCTAGCATGGGTTGGACGATTTGACTGAGGACTGGTGAAGCCGGATGGCAACACCAGGCTCCAATCTAATTTGGCAGAGTTTCTACAGCTGGATGCCCTTCCTAACGCCACATATATATATATATATATATATATATTGGTTCTATTCAATGTATTTAATGTTACTTTTTTGACACAAACAGGGATTATCTGGAGGAGCTACTTAAGGAAGGATTTTTACAGCTAGATACTGTTTTTCTGTCATCAACCATTATATGTTTTTTTTTTAATGAAAGAATTTTTTTCATTCCAGAGGAATTTAAAATTACAGAGCTACAGATTTGTTAACAGGTGGCACCCCAGCCACAAATGGTGATATCATCATCTGTATCCGGAGATCAATGTAAATTGTCAATATTCACAAAGACAAAGGCAACAAACTGGCAGAATCATTAGCACACCAGGCAAAATACTTAGCGACATTAAGTCTGTCTTCATGTTCTGAGTTCAAATTCTGCTGAGGTCAACTTTCAGTTTCCACCTACCAAATCCACTCACAAGGCTTTGGTTGGCCTTAGGCTATAGTAGAAGACATTTGCTCAAGGTGCCACGCAGTGGGACTGAACCCGGAACCATGTGGTTGGTAAGCAAACTACTTACCACACAGCCACATGTAAAATAAAACAAAACAGGAGAGGTTGTGTATAAAATATCTAGTTACACCATCTTACATGGATTTCACTAACAAAGAATGATTAGTTATCTAATGTAAACAATATAATGAATTTGCATTGTCATCTCTTCAGAAATGTATAATTCTCATTTGTAATATTGCTGGATTAGTGACAGTGTTACCATCACTGGATTAAGCAAATAAAGTTGTTTGCTTACCCAGAGATGGCAACACTGGCCAGCAACATAATGAATGAGAATTACCTGATTCTGAAGATTTGACAACATTTGCAAATCAAACATATAATTGATATTATATAACTGATAATCGTTCTTTGTTAATGAAACAGGTGCAAGATGATGTAATTAAATATATTACAAACAATCTCCCCTCTTTTGTTTTCTATGCCCTGTGACATACCTGACTATGGATTTCAGTCAAATGATATGAGAACTATAACACAAGTCCTACTTAGTTTCACTTCAAACATATGAGAATACACATGGCATTCTAAATGACCTATTTCATGCATGCTAGCACGGAAAATACCTGTAGAAATGATGATAATGATTGTGTGTGTGTGTGTGTATATATATATATATATATATATATACGAGTAGTGTATGTGGTGCATGTTTGTGTGTGTATATGTATGTATATCATCATCATTTAACGTCTGCTTTCCATGCTGGCATGGGTTGGACGGTTTGACAGAAAACTAGTAAGCCAGGGAGGGGGCACCAGATTCCAATCTGATTTGGCACGGTTTCTATGGCTAGATGCCCTTCCTAACACCAACCATTCCAAGGGGGTAGAGGGCGTTTTTTATGTGCCGCCAGCACAGGTGCTATTAACCTGACACCAGCATCAGTCACGACTACAGTCTCACTTGGTTTGACAGGTCAACGCAAGCATGGTATATCATGGAGGGTTTTTGCCACCTGTCACTGCCTCCATGAGGCCCAACACTCAAGTGGTGCTTTTTATGGGCCACTGACATGGGTGCCAGTCAGACAGCACTGGCATCAGCCATGACTACGATTTCACTTGGTTTATATATATATATATATATATATATATATATATATATACACACACACACACACATACATTAGTTTATGCAAGATGAATGACCAAGAGTGCTCAATACATATAAGAGTTGTAGAGGATATGTTTTCATTTTTTTTTCACTGAAACTAAATAACTGAAAGTAAGCCTCAGAACTGCCTGAAGATTGCAGAATATGAAACTCAAGATGAAAGACAGAAATCTCAATTACAATTTCAAAAAAAAAACAAAAACAAAAACAAAAAAAACTGCACACAAATGCAAACATGTAGAAACATGAATATATATGCGTATACATACACTCATAAATACTTATGCATACATATATATATATATATATATATATATATATATATATATATATGTGTGTGTGTGTGTGTGTCCATCTTCCATACTGGTATGTGTGTGCCTACAGATATCTCTACACACACACACACATATATATACAGATATACAAACAAACAGACAGTCATGGCCATGTGGTAAGAGGTTTGCCTCTCAGCCACATGCTTTCAGGTTCATTCCCACTGAATGGCACCTTGAGAAAGTGACTTTCCTAAGGTGGCATGGGAAAGTGACTTTCCCAGGATATAATCCTGGGTCCAGCAAAGCCTTATGGGTAGATCTGATAAACAGAAACTGAAAGAAGCTTGTCATATTTATAGGTGTGTGTGTGTGTGTGTGTGTGTTTCTCTCCTTCCTTTGACCTAACATGTTAGCTGTGAATGAATTCTAACCTTATTCAAGAGGTGTCCTTCATTTTCAGTCATCTGTGGAAACATGTCTGGTTTTGGAGAAATATTACTTTATTTGGAAACAGCCATAGAAAATCTTCTTCATCAAATTATGACACATGAGAGCATGGAAAGGTGAATGTTAAAACAATGGTATTGAATATATA
>NC_068989.1:85779502-85789501 GCF_001194135.2 Octopus bimaculoides
TATATATATATATATATATATATATATATGTATATATATTGAACTGCAGAGCAGTCGTGCTTGGGCTGCCTTGAAGAATTTTACTTATTTTTAGGTAAGGTACTTATTCTATCACTCTTTTCTACAGTAGCACTAAGTTATGGGAACATAAATAAACCAACACTGGTTGCCAAGCAGTAGCAGAAACAAATACAGTCACAAAGAAACACACACACAGGTTTCCACACAGTTTCTGTCGGCTAAATTAGTTTAAGGCATTGGTCAGCCCAGAGCTATAGTAGAAGACACTTGCCCATAGTGCTGTGCAGTGGGACTGAACCTGAGACCATGTGGTTGCAAAGTGTGTTTATTAACCATACAGTCGTGCCCGCACCTAAAAGAGAATGTACGACTGCAGAGGGAGTTTGAACCTGCAACCGTCAGATCACTAATTAAATTAGCTTTAAGCATTTGATGTTATACATAAATTTATATGCACACACACACGAATTATATATATATAGTTTCAAAAAAACACAACAAACAATAACAAAAAAAGTGAGGACGTGATACGGATAGTGTTATTGGACGCTCGGGAACACACACAAACATATATATACATAAGTATACACACATATATATTAATGTATGTGGAGTTATGTCAAACAGCTGTCATTGCATATAGAACAAATCCGGCTACTGGCTAAGTCTGTCATGAGGATTGCCACACCACCTGTTTTTTTTATAAGACAAAGCAAGCAGTGTTCCCTCTGTCTAATGGTGAAAGAGGTTGTGTGGTGGATAAAGAGAGGACTGAGGACAAATGCTTTCATTGACTTTTCCACATTTCACTTGGTTAAAAGACAGGTGACTGAAGTAAGCACAATCAATGTGAATGGAACTATTCTCTAAGTATGTACCTATAGATTGGAGAACAACATTTTAGTTATGGTTTGAGGTCTTAGTGGTCAGTTTGACTGTGGATCTGGATGGTTCCTTGACTGACCATAGCTGGAGGGTCTTCTGTATCAGGAGGACTGCATCATACGTGTGTTCACATTTTGTACACTATATATACTTTTTATTCCAACTCTCCCCCACATCTTTTTCATGTACCCCACTCCCACAAATCATAACCTGTCCTTGTAATGCCCTTCTCATCAAACACCACTGTAGCAAACAAAAATCATTAAATATACATACATACATATATACATATACATATATATATATATATATATATATATATATATATATATATATATATATATATATATGCATACACATTGTATATACACACACACACATTGATATATGTGTGTATCTATCTATCTATCTATAGATAGATAGAGACAGAGATAGAGAGAGAGAGAGAGAGAGATGTAACACACATATATCATTATATTTAAAACACACACACACAAACATACATATGTCATTATATTTTTTAATGCTCACTTTTCTGTGCTTGCATGGGTCAGATAGAATTCATTGAGGTATAATTTCTACAGCCCAATTCTCTTCTTGTTGCCAGTTCTTACCTGTTTCCCATGGGCGAACACGTTTTCATAGAAGACATACACACATACATCTATACACATATATCCATACACACAAACAGCTAAAACGACACTATTTTGATATTTCATTTTCAATATTTGGTCCTAGATCAAGGCATTTGCCAAATAAATGCAACTCAGAAATATATGCGTGACCAGCTCACCAGTTTAAACTGTAGATCTATTCCTTGTCTTCAGGGTAATTTTATCTTTGCTCTACTCTATAGATCTAAGATCCTCCAGCATATACGGCAGTCTCTACCTGGTCGGCCGGCCTTCTACAAACAGAAGCCAAATTTCCCATAAATAACGTCATACCGTCTTAAAAACCAAGATATCTATCTATATTGGATAACGTGATACTAGATACATCATAGCTGTAATATAGATCCGGTGGTATTGGCCAGAATACTTCTGCTCAGAAGTTTGTTGAATCAAGGCTGACCTGGGGCTAATAAACAGACGGCCCCATGAGGAATTGGCTATTGTGTGTGTGCGCGTTTGTATAACCAAATAAAGGAACACTTTCACCAATATGCGGCCAAAGCTACAGAGGAATGTAATAACCACCTGAGTTTAAACCATATATATATATATATATCTGTTCGAATAAAACAGATTTTTAAGTGGTAGAAATCAATAGGCATCATTATCCAAGACAGAATCGATATGGGTAACATAACCCGGCTATTATGCAGCCATTTTGGCTATGTTGTGTGATCTGATGCGACTGAATCAATCAATAAATACATAGCATAAAAACCGATTATTGTTCTCTTTCAAAAACAAAATCTCTAGCAGAAGGTTTGGCAAGCCTTAAGTCGGAAGCCGCGAAATATTGACCCGGTGATATAAAAAAAGAAAACTAATTTCAGGTGGGTGGGTACAATCTGAAATGAAATGTTTCTGAAATTTAGATGCATCTGGACAAATATAAGATTTTTTCTTGTTTGTGTTAAATAATTTAATAATAATTCTAGCAATTACAAGGGAGTTTATTATTATCAATAACAATAATAATAATAATAATAATAATAACAACAACAACGACACAAATTTCAAAAACAAAGATGCATGCAATCACATATTTTCCCTTTCTTTGTCCCCCGGTCAAAATTTAAAAAATCATTATTGAAAATATCTGAGATAGTAAATCGCCTCTTAGAATTGTTTATAGTATTTCTATCTAGCTTCGCGGTTTTAAGTTCAAATTCAGCCAAGATCGACTTCTGTCGGAAATTAGAAAAAAAGAAAGCGAGAGGTCTATAAAATATAAGGTCGAAACAACTGACTCAACACCTCCAACCTCAGAAAAATGACCTTGTCTTAAACTAAAAAAAAAAAAAACGTGTTTTTTTTTTTGCTTTACTCATATTTTCCCTTTATATTTCTCTCACTACCCCAGTTTCTACATAATTACTGTGTCCGCACCAGTACCACTATTACGATTAATATCTTCGTTGACCAACCGATCTGTGGACATTTTTACGCTTGTCCCAAATCGACAGAGTTACAGATATCATAGACCTCTCCTGTAGAAGTCATTAGATTTAATAAGAAATCCCTTACATTATTAGTGCGCGAGAAAGCCCGAGGTTAGTAAGGGCTTCCACATTGGTTTAACGAAATAATAAAAAATCCGATGGTGATAATGACACAAAATAACAGTGTTAAGGGTGAGAAAAAATCTGACATTTGAACGAACAAAAGGTAGACACCGGGCTTGATGAGAGAGAGAGAAGAAAAAAGAGAGAAAGACAGAGAGCGGGAGAAAGAGAGAGGGGGAGTGGGAAAGAGAGAGAGAGAGAGAGAATGTGTCATGTAAATAAAACAATGAAATACTTACAGAAAGAACATGAATGGATGCTGAAGTGAGATAAAGAGGCGTGAATAGATGAAGCTGTTTTTCTTTTGGTTTTGGTATTGTGCTTTTTTAAAATTCAGCCGACATATAAGAGAATAAAGTAGCTTTGTACATTTGTAATTTGAATAAAGTTCCCTTGGGATCTCTGAGAATGTCGAGCCATTATTTAAAGGCCGAGATGTTTCTAACTTCAACAAACACGGAGGACAGACAGGGGAGATAACTACAGCAGCACCATCAGCAGCAGCAACAACAACAACAACAGCACACAGAGATCAGAACAAAGACATGAGTCACAGACACACAGACATGTAATTTCTTTCTTAGGCACTAGGCCAATTTTCGTAAGGTGGAGAGGAATACCGAGTCGATTGAATCAACCAACCCCAGTGCAATATTGGTGCTTGTCTTATCGACCCCTGGATTTTTGCTTTAGAATAAATTATGAAAAAAAAAAATCAATAAACAAATATTGCACTTCTCATTCATTCATATATACATTTGTGTTCGCGTGCGCGTAAATTAAACTTGACTGGAATCTACTATAAGTAAATATATATGCATAAAAAGAGGGGGAAATTAGTAAATTTCAAAATATACCTTCATGTCTTTGGTTATGTTTCTTCATTTTTTTCCCAATATGATCGATAAAATATCTGGCAGATTACAATGATGTTGCTAGGATTTGAACCCACACATGACTATATATAATCGTTTAGTAAAAAAAAAAAAAAAAAAAAAAAAAAAAAATTAATCGAAACCAATCACCGTAATGGGAGATCAATAACGTTGTCGACTTCGCCGTCAGTAAAGTTACAGCCAACAGAATAATTTAGAAAACAAAATACAGAAACGTGGAGAGAAGAAAGTAAATGAGTGACTGTACACAGAATATATGAATTGGCGTGTGACTGTAAGAGGAGTAACTATTTCCAAAGTGGACTTATTGATTCTAAACGGAGTTGAAATTCAAGGGAGATAACTTTATATATTTTCATTTTATTTAAATATAAAGGTTTATTAAATATGTAGTTTATGTTATTTTTACGGGACAGACAGATAGATTTTATAATGCTCCTGCCTTTTCCGAGATTATTAGTAGCATAACCGAATCGAAGGCATTGAAACTTCGAATCGGAATCCGAACACAGAATCGATTACTGCCACATCACTGCACGCACCAGAGGATTAAAGTAACGATATTGATTTATTGTTGTTTCTGTTGTTGTTCGGCATAGGGCCAAATTTTGCAAGTGATGGAGAGTACATACAGTCAATTGAATCGACCACATTAGATTAATAATAATATTTATTTATCGACTACACAGGATTCAAAGGCAGAGCTGACCCCGGCGGGATTTGAATATAGAAGTGCGTGCGTGTGTGCATGCTCACACATGTGTGCCTGCGTGTGAGTGTGCGTCAGACATCAAAGTGTATAGTGTTATAAACATTTAGACCAGCTTGCCTTTAACACAGCAATAATATCGATCGCTTACACAGACGGCACAAAACCCCGGATTTATTGAGAGAGAGAGAAATAGGAGAGGGAGTGATAGGGGGAGGTAATGGGAGTGTGTGACGTGTGTCCCTTTCTCAAGGGCAATCATGAAGTGGAGTGAAATGGCTTCATATGAGAATGAAAAGTGGGTCGTGGACTCAGTTAACTGGTGTGGGGGAACTTCACTGCTTGCTATTCTCACACTGCAGTATTGATTCTCTCTTTTCACTTGGCACAATGCCCCCTCTTTGTAAAAGAAGGAGTGGTGGAAAAAATAAGAGTCTTTAGCCGACTGACTCAATATTACTAAATAGGTTTCCCTTGAATCTTGGTGGTGCCTGAACACACACACACACACACATACACATTCTTGCAGCATTTTACTGTGAAGTATAATGTGAATAATCACACACACACACATTCTTGTAATGGTATGTGTTTTAAGCAATTCAACTATGATGTACAATGTAAATAACAACAAACACACAAACATATACCAACACACATTCTTTCAGTGGTATGTATTTCAAACAATTCAAAGTGTGGTGTGAATAACCACACACACACACACTATGTTATTCTAGACACACAAACTGTCCATATTTTGCAACATGGTCAAGTTCTTGTAATCCCCATTACCTTCTCCAATAAATGGCTCTATGCAAAATGTCACTCTACTTCATTTCATGCCACACCAACATTATAATTCTTGTCTTCATTACAAATCCACATCCTGCTGCTTTAGACCATCACTGAACAATCCTTATACATATATATATATATATATATATATATATATATATATATATATATATATATATATATATATATATATAGAGCAATAAGAAAATGGAGGGGATATCTGAAGTTGATGAGTACCACATATTCCCCTCCATTTTCTTATTGCTATATAAATTAAGGGTAAAATTTCCTTTTACCCGGACCCATTTATTGCACTTGGTAAAAACACTAGTGTAATAGTAATTGGGTATCCTTCCGGCAGTATATTGAATAGATATTATCCCTTAGTGGGTTGGATTCACAACCTCTAACTTTCTTGGATTATATATATAGCAATGCTGAATGTTTTACAAAACTGCAAAATATTTGATTCCATAGACTGTAATACACAGAGGAATAAGGATCACAGTTGCAATATCTTTGATCATAGGTCTGCTCAACCAGAATTGACCCTGGGTTAAACAACAAGGGAACTTCTATGTGGTTATGCAACCTGCTAGAAATGGCAATCAAATCTCTTTCAAACTTATTCCCTATCATTTTTCAAAAAGATCACCTCTGATAATATTGTGTAGAGTCCAATATTTCTGAAATAAAAATGGGATGGGCACGGTTTTAACATCTTTGTTTAGGTTTGCACAGTCAGAACCAACTTGGGGATAAACAATAATAGCAAATAAAGAAATGAAGAATTAAAATAAAAATTATTAAAAGAACTCCAGCTTGTTAATAGAAAATATAAATAGGGAACTTATGTTTTTGAATCTGGCTGAACTAATGAATATTTCTTCATGTATAGCAGTGGTTCTCCACCAAGGATCCATATGAGCCTTGGGGTCCGTATAAGACTGTTGTTCAAAATTTATGTGCAATAAATTGGTTGTACTTCTACAATACACAAAATAATTTAACAATTTATTTTATGCAATTCCTAATAATATTTAATCATAAAAATATAACAAGATTCTTTAAACATCCAATGGCTGTGAGGGTCCACCTGAATAAAATGGGATTCAAAGGGGTCCATAGGTAAAAACTGGTTGAGAACCACTGATGTATAATATGGACATAGTTGATAGATCAAGCTTTCATATGTCAACAATGGAACCTCTACTTTGTTGCTTAAACTGCAAGAGATAGCAACTAAATCTCCCTTAAATTTAGCTTTAAAATTGAAAAACAAAAAGATACATCAAATAATGTAGAGCTCTGTAGTCTCTACATATAAAAAAAGGATGGTTATAACTGAAATGCTGGTGACCATAAGTCTGCTTCCATATTCAATCGACACATTTAGTGAGCCAACAAAGAAGTCTTTATGCGACTGCTTGACCTGCTATAAATAACAGTTAAATCTCCTTTAAGCCATATCAAAGAAAAGCAACTCATGGTTAATGTAGTCTGGGGTACACTTTTGTTGGAAATGGAGTAGATGTGTCAAGGTCAGAACACCTTTGCTCACAGGTCTATTCAAAGAGGGCCAACAACAGATAAATTCAACTAAAACATTTTCTAAATACATATAAAACAATCGATGGTCCTTCTGGGTTACAGTTACAAATTCCAACCCTGTTATCTATTAACTTTGTGAAAACAATGATATAATCAAGATAGATTACAGATGGTCTGTATCAACCAAAACTGGACTGGAAGTATGAACTGAAGACAGACATGTGCCAGGTCACAAAACAATGGCTAATGTTGTATGCAGAGTCCTTTGTCTAACAAAGGAATCTACCTACAACATTAGTCTGCTTCATTAACAGAGTTACCTTTTCTGGTTGCTGTAGTTGTTGTTTTTTTTTTAGCCCCAAGCAATTCCAATGGAGCAGACCCATGGAGCATAGGTAGTCAAATGACTTGACTATGTGCAATCCACAAAAGCATTACTTTTTCTTATTCAGATGATGTTCCAGATACGAACATTGTGTCTTTTTTTATATTTTTATTTTGACAATGTGTATCTGGGAGTACATCATATCTAATGTGTCTTTCTGTTAAGACAAAAGGTGTAATCTGAAGGAAATTTGACTACAAATTCTAGCAAGTAAATTAACTACATAGAGACTCACACCTTTTCTAGTGTTTGTGACAGTAGTAGTAGAAGTAGTAGTAGTATACACCTTGAAATTCTGGATAAGCTCTGGCCACATCAGCCAGTAGGCTTGAAGCAGAGTTTTTTTTTTTACCATTAATAGGAAGAGTATGTGGGGTAGCAAGATTTTGTGTTACTTTAATCTTAAATTGACTGATCAAATGCTAAAGAGATTTTTCTGCAAACAAAACCAAAGATCAACTTTTGAATTTCTGCATTTTGAGATTAGAGGACAAAAGAAGAGAAGTAAACATTGCTAGAAATAACTTACAATTACTGATACTCCTCTCATAGTAGTGGTCATATACTTCACCCATGCCATCATGATGATAATAATAATGATGGTGGTGGTGGTAGTAGTGATGATGATGATGATGACGATAATGACAACAACGACATAGTAAAAACTCAATCGTAAAGTCAAGCAGTCCTCTTCAAAGTCAGAATATACCTCAGTTCCAAACAGTTGTTGACTCTCTTACAAAGCTTATATTGGACTTTTATTGGAGTGCTGTTCCTACACCTAAGATAGTGCAGTGTGAACATATATGAAAGACTAAAACCATGTCCTATAGGAAGCCATCAACTTGTCATTCATCAACACACTTTAAATTCTAGCCCAAAGATGGGTTGTTTCCTCATGACTTTGCCTCTTCTAATAATACAATAATGAACTTATTATATAAGATAATAGAATGAACTTATTGTATACAGTGGAAGCGTAATGGCCCAGTGGTTAGGGCAGCGGACTCGTGGTCATAGGATCGCAGTTTCGATTCCCAGACCGGGTGTTGTGAGTGTTTATTGAGCGAAAACACCTAAAGCTCCACATGGCTCCGGCAGGGGATGGTGGCGAACCCTGCTGTACTCTTTCACCATAACTTTCTCTCACTCTTACTTCCTGTTTCTGTTGTGCCTGTAATTCAAAGGGTCAGCCTTGTCACATTGTGTCACGCTGAATCTCCCCAAGAACTACGTTAAGGGCACACGTGTCTGTGGAGTGCTCAGCCACTTGCAAGTTAATTTCACAAGCAGGCTGTTCCATTGATTGAATCAACTGGAACCCTCGACGTCGTAAGCGACGGAGTGTCAACAACATTGTATAGTGTTCAGGTGCACTACAACGCATCAGAATAAATATCCCAAAGTGCTAACAACTGTTGCGAAACTGTTTAGGACTGTAATATTTTAATAGTGGTGGGTTGCTTTTACAATATTTGGTTACATCTCTTTCCTGAGTTCAATTCCCTCCAAGCCCAACTGTGCTTTTTTATCCTTCTGGAGCTGTAAAACTGTTCAATACGAATATCTGGGGGTCAATATAATAAGCTATTCTTCCTCTGAGCCTGTGTCATAAATCAATATTTTATGACCCTTAAAAAAGAAAACCAACCATGTTTAAGATTGCATCAATAAATCTGTAAAACACAACTACTTTAAATATACAGCTGTGAATATGAGATATTTGATGTTTCACCCATTTCCACTGCTTGGAGACATATTAAGATCATCTTACACACACACACACATACATACATATAGGAAGACAGAAAGTATTTTTTAAGTGGACTTACAATTTAGTTAGATAAGTACAATTCATAAAACTCTGGGTCCTTGAGTCACTTATGTAACTTCACATCTGAGTGTGCTTGTATGCTTGTGTGTATGTGTGTGTAGGGCTGATTGTCAACATCATCATGACTTAATGTCCACTTCTGCATGCTTGTATGGATCGAACAAAATTTGTTGAGGCAGATTTTCTACGGCCATATGATCTTCCAGTCCCCTACCTTCATCTGTTTCTAAACAATGTAATTTTCCCCAGTTTTTCAAACACAAGCAAAAAAATTGGCTGGTTATATCAACATGGAAGATTGTAAACAAACGACCCAGTTTGCATGGCAGTGGTACTTCTTTACAATTAGTGCAGGAGTGGCTGTTTGGTAAGTAGCTTGCTTACGAATCTCATGGTTCTGGTTTCAGTTCCACTGCATGGCACCTTGGGCAAGTGTCTTCCACTATAGCCTCGGGCCCACCAAAGCCTCGTGAGTGGATTTGATAGATGGAAACTGAAAGAAGCCCATCATACATATGTGTGTGTGTGTGTGTCTGTATTTGTCCCCCAACATCGCTTGACAACCGATGGTGGTGTGTTTACGTCCCCATAACTTAGCGGTTCGGCAAAAGAAACCAATAGAATAGGTACTAGGCTTACAAAGAATAAATCCTGGGGTCGATTTACTCGACTAAAGGTGGTGCC
>NC_068989.1:85789511-85798007 GCF_001194135.2 Octopus bimaculoides
CCCATAACTTAGCGGTTCGGCAAAAGAGACCAATAGAATAGGTACTAGGCTTACAAAGAATAAATCCTGGGGTCGATTTACTCGACTAAAGGTGGTGCCCCAGCATGGCCGCAGTCAAATGACTGAAACAAGTGAAAGAGTAATCTCAAGACAAGGAGACACACAAACGCATATCCCCAATCATCCAGTCCCTTGTCATCTCCTCCAAAGGTTCAAGGTCCTGAGATCAGTCTTCACCACTTTGTCCCATGTTTTCCTGAGTTGCCTTCTTCCACAGGCTCCACTCACATGATGTGATTAGCACTTACTTACATAGCTATCCTCACCCATATACATGACATATTCATGCCAAAGTAGTTTTCTTTCTTGCACAACACATCTGATTCTCCTTATGCCCAGGTTTTTCTCTCAGTACATTTGTACTATGTTGTTCATAAGCACTTACACTACATGTCCCATGAAGTATGCTTGTCTCATTTCTTTCCTGTTTTGTCAAGCCCTCTACATTCAAGGCCAAGTCTTACTACCATGCAGCATTGCTGTTCTAACACAAGAGTCATACAAACAGTCATTCCTCTTATACCCAGTTTTTCTCTCAGCACATTTGCACTATGTCATTCCTGCACACATTGCACACCCAATGGAGCATGCTCACTGTATTTCTTTCTAGTTTTCTCAAGTCCAAGTTGACCTCTATATTCCTGGCCCATGTCTCATAAACATGCAACATCGCAGTTCTAGCACAAGCATCATAGAATCTCTCTCCTTTACTCAGCAGGAAAAATCTTTTGTCACCAGGAGCAATAGAAACTCACTTAATGTTTTCCAGCTTGTTCTTAACCTGGCTACTATACTTTCAGAGCACTCACCTCCCTGCTAATTACATCTAAATAATGAAAGCTATTGACTACTTCTACTGAGCGATTCAGGTATTTAAGAATTTCTATTTTGGTGTGTTCAGTGGACATCCAGCTCCAATGCATCTATCATATATGAAGCTTGCTTTCTCTGATAGTTTACTTCTGATTCCATTGCATCTCTTGTGTGACTATAGATTACATAGGTTGCAGCATATGGGGTTCATAACTACTCCTTTTCTACGTATTGAGTAAGGAAATTTCGCTGAAGGTACCATTTTTTTTTTCTGCTTTCCCCAAATGAACAATACAAGGTGCATCCAGAGATTTTGAGACTTTTTTTTTTAGAAGAGGTAATCATAATTGTTCTAGATTACTCTAATCATAGTATAGCAATACTATACATTTAATAATCTGATCAACCAATTTTTTTTTTTTTTTCCAGATTGAAGGAGACGACTGTAACAGCACTTTAAACATACTATTAAACACTGCTTGTCACTGCTGATAGGTTTGCAGAATGAAGTCAGAATGTGAAGGCAATTTGGAATCTTGTTATGCAATAAATTTTGTGATAAACAGGGTAAAAAAAATGCCACAGAAACTTATGAAATGATCCAGACTGGTCATGCATTGACTTGTATAAGCTAAGCATCTGTTTTTTCTACTGGCACAAGTGATTTAAAGACAGCAGAGAAGAGGCAGGAGACAATGAGAGGTGTGGGAGGGAGTGAGGCATCAGAACCTCAGAGCTGGTTGATATTATTTAGTTCTCTCGATGAAGACTGTCTATCAAAACAAGAAGCATAAAGTCTGATGTGGCGACTCTACACAGATTTATTCATGAAAATCTGAACATGCACAAAATTTGTGCAACGTTTGTTCCCAGGGCACTCAGTAACAAACAGAAGAAAGATGCATTGGTGAGAACTAGGAGATAGTTGAGTCCATTACCTCCAAACCAAGAGTACTTAAGCATCTGGTGACTGTGACAAGAGTTAGATAAACTGTTATGATCCAGAGACCAAGAGACAACGTGCCCAATGGAAGCATCCTGGCTCCCATCCACAATTCTATTCTGGTAACCAACTATTTGACAGATATGGGCATCAAAACTGTTCCTCACCCTTCCTACAGTCCAAACTACGCTCCCTGTGACTTAAGGTTATTCTTCCCCAAACTGAAAGGGAACCTCATGAGCAGCCATTTTGAAAACATTGAGAAGATGAAGGCAGCTGTGACAAAGGTCCTGGACACCTTCACTTTGGAGGACTTTCCTGGGGCCTTCACAAAGTTGCTGGAGCACTACAAGTGCATTGAAGTCAGAGGATAGTACTTTGAAGGAGATTAGTGTTTTTGCACTTCTTTGAAATTAATAAATGTCTCTCCTGAAAAAAAAATAGTCTCAGAGCTTCAGGAGTGCACAATATAGCAGTTTATTTTCAGCCAAGTATTTCTCTTACAGTTGCCTTGCTGGGAAGATTGCATTTGTGTTGCCTCTTCCTGGCACAAAGCCAAAAGGCATCTCATCTAGGTCTACTCTATCTTAGATCAATTCAGACCTTCAGAAGCTGGTTTGATTCCTCTTTAGCTGCTGTGCTCTTAGGTATCTCCTTTGCCTTTGTAGCAGTTTACACTGATACATACACACACACACACATACAGAAGGGGGTGGATGGGTAGAATTATTATAGTCTCTGTCTGGGTTCAAATCCCACTAGGGTAAACTATGCTTTTTATCCCTCCGAGTTTGATAAAATAAAGTACCTATCAAGTACTAGCATTGATTAATCAACTACATCCTCTGCCAAACTTTGTGTAATGTTTCAATATGAGAAATCAATATATATTACATTATAGTTGTAGTTGAGAATTTAAACATTACATCTACAAGATCTGAGAAGCAAATAACAACACGAACAAACAGAAGTATGAAATAATTAATTTCCACTTTAAAGAAATAATACGCAAAATATAACATCAATAAAAGTTTGGTTGTACATAAACGTCTTGTAGAGAAATATGTTTATCATGCTTGTACAAGTAAATTGGATAATTCATGAGTTATGTAAATAGTATCATTAATATATGTGACCAGTTGGAAAGAGATAATGCTGTTCAGTGTTTTGTTCAGTTAAAATGTACTTCCTACTGATATAACTGAAAGAGAGTAGAAATACCATGGTGCTTCTTTTCAGAGCGAGCAAATTGCATTATTGAAGTAAAATAAAAAAAACCTACAAGAAAAAAACTTGTGCAAGGATGTCTGATGCTGATGAAAGAGCTAAGAATGTGAGACAGGTTTGCATTTTGTTCATATAACCAAAATGACCGATAGTATAATGGTTTCTCATTGGTCCAAATAAAACTGGTGGAAAACATAGAGAAAGATCAAAAGCTTCACCTAATTGAATGAGATTGCTACAATGGTGAAATGTTCTTTTTCCTAGAACAATGGACCTGATTAAATCAGCTACCCTCATGGGGCTCCTGTCAACTCTTTTAATACTCATAAATAGTTATATCTAACTTCAGTGCAATACCATAAATTTGGGGATGGGGGCAAAGATCCTAAATTTTACTAGTCCTTAAATAATGAGAAGCAAAGTCAATCTCTTGGGATTTGAACAAAGAATGCAAAGAAATGTCATTAAATAGTGCAAACCGTTTTGCCTGACACTACTGATTCTGCCAATCACCTTTTTATTTTTATAAGAGTCCAGATAGAACAGACAGTACTCATGACCCTTGCAGACCCTCTAAGACTGGTGAGATTCATGCAGTTGAACATCATCAAGTAATATCTACAAAAAGGGAAGCAGGTGTGTGGGCAAATGCTTGCAACAGAGTGAAGTCTGCTAAAGACACTCAAGGGTCCAATATCATTTAGCTGCAGGTCAGATCTAATCAAGCTGATCTCTATGATTGATAAAAACGAATCTCGCCTTCTCATCTTGCTTTTTATTTATTTTTTCAAACAACATGTATCTAAAAAATCCTTTGTTTTTTTGTTGACAGTAAATTATGATTTAAGAGATTTGGCTGCTATTTCTAGAAAGTCAAATGACCACATAAAGGATTCTCCATTAGTTATTACTGTTGTTTGGCCCCAAGTGCATCTACCCATTGACTTTGTTTCCTCATAACTTCCAGAGAAATGGATATGTTTTAATGAAATTTCCTACAAATACGTTTCAGATGATGAAGACTCCAATCATATCGGAATTTGTGGCGAAAAAATATTTCCGATGTGGGGAGAGGAGTTTCGGAAAATTCACAAGAGTTGGCTTTGTTTCTTCATAACTTTCTATAAATGAGTATTTTTAAATGACTTTGTACAAATACTTTTTAGATGGTGTAGACGACGATTATATTGAAATTTAACATGGACTGAAGACCCCCCCCCTCAAAAAAAAAAACTGGTGGGTTCGCACACATACATACTCGCACACGTCATTTGAAACTTGAAATTACGGGAAAAAATCGATGTGCATCAGTATGTATGTGTGCGTGCTCATCACTTTTCTTTTCTTCTTCTTATTTTTTTTACATTAAATTCCGATATATTCGTAATCTATACACTCTGAAAGGTATTTGTAGAAAATTTCATTAAAAAAATACCCATTTTCTGAAAGTTATAAGGAAACACAACAGACTCGTTTGAATTTTCCGAAACTTCTCTCCTCACCACTCGGAAAATTTTTTTTTTCACAACAAATTCCAAGATAAACGGAATGTACACCAACTGAAGCGTATTTGGAAAAAGTTTTATTGATAGATACCTATTTTTATGGAAGTTACTTTGTGTAAGTATGCCTTTTAAATATAAGAGAATAAGTAAAAAAGATGAAAATTGAACGAGAACAGAATAGGTGTTGAAAAGCCGGCGAAATTTCAGAAAAACGATTCACATGCCACGAGGAGAAAGGTACTTTTTGCTTTTATTTTTAAGTAGCGAGTATTACAGGCAACAGTAATTATGATTAAATTTTTTTTTCCAAAAATTTTAATTACTTATATATTTTCTCCTCCGTCGATAATCTCTTCCTACCCTTGAAATATGGGACATCTATTTTTAACGCCACTTAAATACCCTTGGTTACCCAGGTAAATAAACACAGAATGTGTTGTGTACGCCCACCACCACAGCTATACGGCACACCCACACAAAACATTTCCAGTGTTTTCTAACACGCGCAAAACATGGAAATACTTTTTGAAAATATCTAAAAGTATGTTATGGTTTTCACAAAATGGAGAACTTTCAACAAATGAAACATTAAGAAGGCAGAAGAGAACTTCACATTTGAATGCCTGGAAGGCGGATACTATGTATAGTGAAAAAATAGCAAATGTTTGTCAACAAGAATGTAAACAAAACAACGAAATACTTACAGAGAGAACATAAACGAAGGTTTATATGAGCTCAAGACGTGTGAACAGATAAAGTAGTCTTAATTTTAATTCAGCTGACAATATAAGATGATTATGTAGTTTTTTTTGCAGTATTATTTAATGAAGTTCCCTTGGGGTCTCAGTTAATAATATCCTAAAATAAGGTCCGACGTGTTTTTAACTTCAGCAAACAGAGTAGAGGACAGATAAGGGAGATAACTACAAGGTACTGCGTGGACAACACTAATTTTATCATCACTGCCAACGTCTGCATCAAAATCTCCTTGTAGGACAAATGGCTAGGTCTTAACTACATCTAAAACTGCAGTAACTTCGTCAAGGAAGGATTTGTATTTTGGTGTATATATCTGCAACAACCACAGCGGGCCTTCTTTCAACTTAAGTTGAAATCCACTCCATAACACAATCCGACAGCCGAGTGCTTGTGCTTAGCTATGCAGACATAGTTGGTACCACACCTGCATAGTGGAGTTCGCAACCTCCATCAAAATCTGCGGTACTTGAAACCGCTGAACCTTTTAGAGGAGACACTGACTATATCTAACCAGTAGCGTTTGGCTTTCTGCATTAGTTCCCGTTCTTTACCCGTAAGAGTTGTGACATTCCAAATCTCAATCACTAACAGTTGTTCCTTCCTGAACTCACTTTGTGGGGCTGGGACACGCATTCTTTGTGTTCCCACTCCACGCCTCCCAGAATAAGTTGCGGACTTATTGTTGGTTGTACTGGCATTGGGAGAAGACTGCAATACATTTTTCGAACTGACCTCTGTAGCTAAGGTCCGAATTCAACCCTCGCTAATCTGTGCGTCGGACGATGCTGTATGGTTATTCTTTCGAACCCTTTTCATATTGCAGCTTTTCGAGGTCTTACTCACTCCAGGCACCAAACTGGTATTTCTGTTGGACCTGCTGCTGAGTTCTGTAAAACAAGAATGAGAATTAGTAATGCAAAGATCGAGACATTGGTCCTAAGAAAGTCTCCCCAGTACGCTCTGCATATTAATAGATCACTGAAGCAATTGCTTAAGTGAAGAGATTTAAGTATTATAGAACCGTGTTCACGAGTGATTGGAAGCAGGATATTGAATTAGATGCAGGTGCTAGCACAATAACGCACCAGCTTCAGAATTCAATCAATAGAAGGAGAGAGATTGATAAAAAAAAAATTTTTTTAAACCAACTCGCTATCTTCGATTTGGTTTTCGTAGCTAACCTCACCTACGGTTATAAATGTTTGGTAATGACTGAAAGAGTACGATCGCGAATACAGGTGGCAGAAATGGGATTCCTCTAAATAATCTCTGAGAAACGTTATTCAACAAGGTACGAAGTTTGGCAGTCAATGAGTCTCTCCAGATGGTGTCGCTATTTCTCCGCATTGAGAGGCCACAGCTCCGGTACTAAGAACGTATGATTAGAATGTTGCAAGACAGATTCTTCAAGCAGATCCAAATAGTGCGAGACCTAGGGACAGACCAAGAACGAGACGGTTGGATAACATCCATAGTCTCAGTTGGTCGCGCTTGGAAATCCAACTGGAAAGTTTAATGACAGTTGCATCTGATAGGACCCGACGGAAGAGGTGCATAAGGTTTCTACCCTCACAGGAATAGTGGGTGGAGAAAATGGGTGGGTGGCTGGATGCTGTCAAAGCTATCAACTTTCCACCAAAGCTATCAGTTATTTGGCAGCATCATGTGTCAAGAAGCGCAATGCTAATCTATGTATACTATGGTTGTGTAGGTAGAGGTCACAGTGCATTGCTTTGCCCGGGGCCTATAATACTGTTAAGACGGCTCTGACAGGAAGTCTGCAAAAACAGTACAGAAACTTTTGAGCTGTGTTCAGAATTTTAAAAGGCGGCAGCGTATCATTACTCAGTTTCGTGTATCTTTCAAAACAGAGGTGAACTTGAGAAAAATGAGCTTATTAGTAAAATCGGTATCTTGAAAAGTTTCCAAAGCTTGGGATCCGAAGAAAAATTCATATATATAAAGATATTTGGTAGTGAAAAGGTTGGAAACCGCTGCTCTTTGTGAAAGCTCTACCAGCTACTAATAGCAGCCAAATATTCCCTTAAAAAAAAAGGACATTGTATAAAGTTGTCCTAGATACACTGTATATGCAAGTAAGACGGTATAGTCACGGCTGGAATGCCTTTGAGCATAGCTCTGCTTGACTGGGGCTAAACAGCAATAACTCTCCTTCATCAATGTTGATAAATGGCAGAAGACTTAAAACCTTGGACAAAATACTGTGTAGCATTTAGATCAGTGTTTCACAAGCTATTTTCCTCCCAGGCTCCACTAAAACTTTCCAGAAAAATCTATGCCCCACAGGTAATTGGAAATTTTTTTTATTTTTAATATTTTACCACAGGAGTGGCTGTGTGGTAAGTAGCTTGCTTACCAACCACATGGTTCCGGGTTCAGTCCCACTGCGTGGCATCTTGGGCAAGTGTCTTCTACTATAGCCTCGGGCCGACCAAAACCTTGTGAGTGGATTTGGTAGACGGAAACTGAAAGAAGCCCGTCGTATATATGTGTGTGTGTTTGTGTGTCTGTGTTTGTTCTCCTAGCATTGCTTGACAACCGATGCCGGTGTGTTTATGTCCCCGTAACTTAGCGGTTCGGCAAAAAGAGACCGATAGAATAAGTACTAGGCTTACAAAGAATAAGTCCCGGGGTCGATTTGCTCGACTAAAGGCGGTGCTCCAGCATGGCCGCAGTCAAATGACTGAAACAAGTAAAAGAGTAAAATTAATTAATATTTTGTGGAAAGTGGGTTATACATCATTAGATGTATACCTGACTTTCCCATATAATATTAAGAATTAACGGTACGCTGAACTCCAGACTATCAACACAAACAACATGTATTCAAGGTGGAATATATATATCTTTAGCTCTTGTTTGTTGAGACGTTGGTATGTAGATGTGAGCGAGCTGTCTAGCGTAAGTTCGAAAGATGGAGAGAGACAGCTAAACACGTCCTTGCTCAATCGCTGGCCAGCAAGAAAGAGGCAGAATGAAGCGGGAAAGCTTGGTTGTTGAATTCCACGCATGCGTGAGACTACGCTTGCGCACGGCGTTACTACAGGGCTCCCTTGCCAGTGCGGAACGCACGATAATATGAAATTCTGTTGGAACGCCTGAGGCAGGATGGCCACTGAAAACCACCCACAAAATGTAGCACAAACACACACAAAGAAAAATGAAAGA